>NW_024498741.1:769689-821996 GCF_017590055.1 Onychostruthus taczanowskii
CCCCCCGCCTCGCCCCAGCTCTGTGACTGTGCATCACCCTTTTGGCATTTGGTGACTGTGGTGCTGCTCCTGGCAAGGTGTTTCCTAGCCCAGCCCAGTCATGACCAGGATGAGGGTGGAAGGGAGGAAGGTCAGGGAAGGCATTGGGAGCAGTGCCTTGAGCTGAGCTGAGGTCCCCATATCTGCCAAGTGAGGACAATATGACACGGGAGCTACGCAGCAAGGACAGGGTTAAGGACAGACCTATCACCAGCATGGAACACGGTGACCTTGCTTCCAGTGCCCGCCTGTGGTCAAAGGCACCTGCTGGGAGCAGTTTTTCTTCCCCCCCTTGCAGTTCACATCCAGACATGCCGGGCTCTCATGGTCATTTCTCTTCTCCTGGGCTTCTTTGGCATCATCGTGAGCGTGGTGGGCATGAAATGCACTAAAGTTGGGGAGGAGGATCCTGTCACCAAAAGCCGCATAGCTGTTGCTGGAGGTGTTCTCTTCATTCTCTCTGGTAAGGCAGCTCTAGCCTTCATACATCACTGATGCAGGAATCCTCAAACACCTATCAACACTGATAGAGGAAGGGGAGCAGTTTGGTGAGGGCTGGATGTCATTGACAGTCAATGTTTGATGTATAGTGGAACAGCTAGACAACCCTAGCACTGCAAGGGTTTTGGACCAGGTGATCTTTAAAGGTTCCTTCCAACCCAAAACATTCTGTGATTCCATGATTCTGTGCCCAGGTCTGTGCACACTGGCTGCCGTGTCGTTGTATGCAACACAGGTGACCTATGAGTTCTTCAGAGAGAGCACCATCCCCATCAACGCTAGGTAAGAGCCTGGCTCAGGGGGTGCCCTTCTGAATCCTCTCTTGTCCCTGCACTTCCCATTGGACCTTTCCTTGCTGGTTTTGGTGAGACACAGCATTGTGGGCCAATGTGCCCCACCAGTGGGACCTCTGCCAGTCCACCTTGCAGAAGATGTCCCTGATGCTAAAGCTTTAGCTGTTACCAGCTGGGACTGGGTAGTGGTGCACATGTGGAATTTCAGCCCAGGGGAGGATTAAAAGATGTGGACATGTGGTAGCTGGATACAGCCAATAGGAAAGATGAGGATGGAAAGGGATGAACCAAAATCTGCCTTGACATCACCTTGATCACCTCATCAGGGCTTCGAGCATCCTGTTGCCCATCTCAGTTTGCACCTGTGCTTCTCTGGCCCTCCCTGATGCTCCCTCACCCCTTTCATCACAGGTACGAATTCGGCTCTGCTCTCTTCGTGGGCTGGGGGGCCGCCAGCCTCTCCATGTTGGGGGGGTCCCTCCTGTGCTGCTCCTGCCCTGCCAAGGAGCGCCGAGGACAGCAGTACCATCAGCAGTCACAGCCCTCCACAGCCCGGGAGTACATCTGAGCCCAACCCTGCGCTCCTGCTGCCCAGTGCCTCCCTTCCCTCCCAAAAAGAGGCAAGACCCTGGTGTTCCCACCCTGCCTGGACCCTGAATGCCCCATGAGACCTTTCTCCTTCTTATCTTCCAGGTTTCAGCCCCATTTTCAGTGCCAGCCTCTAAAGTAGAGGTTTTAAGTATCATACCTCCCATATCCATCATTGCCGTCTTCTCCTCAGCTGGGCGGGGTGGCACCCCCAGCCCCACAATGTGGCCAGGCCATGTCTGTCTGTCACAGGGACTCTGTGGGGGTGATGCAGGGAGGCTGATGCCAGTGGCACAGGGGCACAGAGCCAATTGGCCAATCCCACGGGAGTGTGCTGCACAGAGATGCTTTGTACCATGGCCACCCCTCTCCCACATCCTGTCTTCAGGAGCAAGCGGGGAGGAAAGCCAGTGTTTGGTTTTCCTTGGATGAGGTTTTCACTTCTAACAGCACCAGCCCAACTCGGGGTTCAAGCATCCCCACACCACGCTCTTGGCAGAGGGATGCTTTTAGGGTGCAGCATTACCCTGCCTCATTGCTACTGAAAAGCAACACTTTAAAATTATTATTAATTATGATTGATTCCTGCCTGGAGGCCAGTTCTCCAGCTGAGCTCTGCCAGCCCAAACCTGCCTTGGACTCGTTCCTGTCCAGGACCAGGCTGTGCCTTGTTAAACAATAAATGGGCAAATTAAAGCAGCAAAATGGGCTCTGAACACAAATTTATTGTTTTTAGTTTTGGTGCCCAACACAACTATTTTGAGTGGCAGATGGACAGAGCCCTGAATTTTGGTGCCTCCCTGCTGGGTCCAAATCCCTCTTCCCCGCCAAGATCCCCTAGAGCAGACAGTGAAGGTTCCAAACACAACCTGCTAATTGCCTCCATCGCTTTATACCTCTGTTCTACTGCTATTAATTGTTTTGCAACTGCCAAAGCTCCAATTTAATCTGTAAATCCTCCAAACTCTCTGTACTTCAGCCCTGCTGCCGGTGTTGTGCTAACCAACCCACAGGGAAGGACACTGGAAATTATCCAAACAGCTTCATTATCTATTTTTTAATTTTATTTTTAAACCCAAATATGAAGAGAAAGCTGATTTTTTAAAATTTTGGGTTACTCTGTTTTATTTTGCTTCATTTTATTTTATTTTACTTTATTCTCTATTTCTCTATTTTATTTTGCTCTATTTTATTTTACTCTTCTTTTCTCCTTTTTATTTTCTTTCCTTCTGTTTTATTTCCTTTCCCTCTCTTTGATGTTATGCCCATGCCCAGGTCTGGATCCCTGGCTGTGCTGGAGGAGAAATGCTACTTCTTTCCTGAGGGTGGGGGGGCTGATTTCTCTCTTTCTCCCTGGCATTAACTGCCTTTATCTCTTTTAAGTTGCAGTCCCCCTGTAAAATTGTCACACCTCAGAGGAGAGCAGTGCTTGTAGGCTGGCATCACCCATCAGGTCCTGAACCCAGATTTTGGGATCCGAAAAACACCAACCAAAGCCACTGCAGTAAGGATTGAAAAGGAACCTTGTGCTTTAAAACAAACAAACAAAAAACAAAAACAACCCCCTCCCCCCCAAAAAAAACCCCACATACTAAAAAGGCCTTTTTATATTTCAGTGTAAAGAATTTTGTAAAGTGTTTTTTATTCTATTAATATAAATTTCATTAACTTTTCCATGGGATGCATGGCCCTGGAAATGGGACAGGTGGGGGATTTTTTTTTTTTTTTTTTTTTTTTTTTTTTTTGCTATTTATACTTAAAATTGTGACTTGGCAGTATTAAAATATTTTAAATGATGGGCATCTTTCTGGAACTGTCTCTTTGATGTCCCTTCACTCCCCATCTGGACCAGTCACCTCGGGTGCTGGTTCAGAGCCACTTCTGCAGTGTGGCAGGAGCCTCCCCCCTTCCTCAACCGTTCTTGCCCTCCTGGCTAAATGTATTGCGTCTTTTGCCACCTGTTGCTCTCAAAGATGGGGATGTGGTCTTACAAATTTCTTCAGGTTAAATCCTTGGGAATCCAGCTTGGCCCCTCCACAAGTCTCTTCCCAAGGCTGAAATGCCACCAGCATCTTCCACTTATGGGTCCTCTTATGAACCCTCATATCTGAAGTCTCCCTGTTTTCTCCCATTTCCCAGTAATTCAGAGCTGACTTGTGCCTAATTGGGTGTTTACTAATTTAAGCTGATTTTTACTCCCCTATGCAGCGACTTGACCCCTGCTGTGCATGTTTTGCTTCAGAGGTCATGTTTTCTGTTATAAGTAAAAATAAAAATGGACCTAATCATAATAAAAATTAAAAAAAAAAAAAAAATTATTCGCAACCGTATTACATCCCGACAGCCACCGATCAAAAATGACAGCGCAGACCCCAGAACACAGGCTGGGTGAACGCAGATCCGGCCTCTATCGCACCGAATCCCCCCCCGTCCACACTTACTGCTCCGCAGGGACAGTTCTTATACTCTTTTTCTTGCCCGCGGCAGAGTCCCTTTGTCTCCTTTCAAAGTTCATCATATTCATGTTGGTTTCTTTCTTCACTCAAAGCTGCACAAAACCTCGTCAGGGAAGAGATTGATGTTTCTCCTCCAATTCCTGGAATCCTGTATTCAGGTGGAAGGTGTTGATGGCCCTGGATATCTCAGATGTGTATCTTCATGGGCCATCATCACTGGGCGTCCTCGGGTACATGCCACCGTGAAGGACCATCTCCTGTGCAGTCGAGTTTTCCTTCGTATGTTAATGCCGTGTTCCACTCTTGTCAGTCAGCCACGGTTTCATCATTCTAGGATTAAACCCTGGTCCCCCCCTTAATAACATGTTTGATACATATATCTATATTTCATAGGCATGAATTTCTACCATATCCCTAACATTTTCCATCCAGGTTTTTTCATGGCTGATGTGTCGTCTTAGCATCGTCGTCTTGCCTCCTACACCTAGTCCAGAAATACATCCCATCCCACCTCAAACCCAGAGATTTGCTGTCCTTGGTGGCTGCTGTGACATCTCCAATTGTCACCTGAAGGCTCCCTGGGAATGGACACCCAGGCTGGAAGCACATCAAAGACAGGGGTCTGCCTTTGTTCACAGCACAGGCAGGCTGAAAAGGTTTCCCCCCCCCCCCCCCAACACACATCTCTTGGTCATTAAACCAGTTTTTGAGGGTTGGGTTTCTTTCCTTTTTCTTTTACTTACAGATTTTATTTTTCCCCATAAGTTGCTAGGAAACAAAAGAATGGGTACTTATGGATACTTAAGAAAGACAAAAGACAGTGTCTGAAGTCAGGAGAAGAATGGAGCATCTGGCTATAGCTTTTTTTTTTTCTCGGGGACCATGAGAATGGGGGCAGGTGAAAAAGAAGGGGCTGGGGGGCAGCTGGGTGCTCTTGCTCTTTGGCATCGGAGGAGGATGGCCAGGCTGTCGCTTACTGCAAGGGAGAATTCACTGACATCGCCCGAGTTCAGCCTTGAGGGACTGATCACCATGTGCTCGTGTGCCCTGGGAATCCTGAACTTCGCCTTGCCCTGCCCTGCTCAGAGCGGGCAGTTGTTTTTTCGGTCCGGCTCTGGGTTTCTCCATGCTGTAGCTGGCACTGTCCCTGAGTTCCAGCTACCACTGTGGAACTTCTAATACGTCTAGTCCACCATTCCAGGATTTTTTGCTCATTTCTGCCAGCTGTGACGGTAACTGCACCAAAGAGGAAAGTGCCAGCAGCCAAGAAGGCTTTTACTGGGTCCCTGGTTCTGTTTGTTAATTAATATCATAGTTGTTATGAATAAAAAGTTATCTATTTTTGTTTAAGGTTACAGAGCTAAAACTGGTTGGACCAATTGCTGTTAAATTAGCTTCATAGTTACTGTTTTGTTTGTCTTGTTATACATACTAGTAAAGAATTGTTATTCCTATCCTCATATCTTTGCCTGAGAGCCCCTTGATTTCAATTTTATAATAATTCAGGGGGAGGAGGTTTACCTTCTCCATTCCAAGGGAGGCTCCTGCCTTCCTTAGCAGACACCTGTCTTTCAGATCAAGACACCAATTTAATGAGCAGTATTGAGATTTTGGGTCATACTTCTTGCTTTCAGCCAAACCCCTGTGAAATAACAGTCATTTTTTAAATAGGCAGTGTTGTATTTGCCCAATTATCCCATCAAAAAAAAAAAAAAAAAAAAACAAAAAAAAAATGTAACAGCAATAGTGCATAAACAAAAATAACCACGGGGTACGGAGGGCAGGGCTTGACCCCTGTCACCTCACGTACAAGCTTGCCAAGCCAAAATTCCCTCTTTTATTCTGTACTTCATCACCATCTCCTCCCATTTTCAATTTGTCACACTTTGTATCTCCACCCTCATAATCGCCTTTACCATGCATGCTCCACCATTCTTTTAGGGGGTCATACCACTCTTTGGGGGTCTTCTTTGAGGAAGGCCTCTACTCTTCCTCGGTGTCCTTTAGTTCACCTTTTGGATTACACGTGCGCACCAAGCTGGTATAGTATAAGCCAGTATTATGTTCTAACATTAAAGCAATAAATCTCGTATAATTAACATTTTCCTGGTGTCCAACCAAATTCTCCTCTCTGCCAACTAAATTTAGTAATAGTTATGTCTTGCTTCTTCCTGTTCTAAACATCTGCAGGAGAAAGGGGGGGAGCCCCTCCTCTCCCTTTCTTTCTTGTCATTACACCTTTAACTGTTTCATTATTTCTAAATATTAATTACTGTATCAATATTGATTACTGTTTCAATTTTGTCAGTATGAATCATACCTATTTATTACAGCAGAAATGAGGGAAAAGGGAAAATGACCCCCACACACAAGCATGCAGAAGGGCTTTTCTCACACATCTGAGACATGGCTGAATTTGGTGGTGATTTTAATAATTCTTATTCACTGTCCTGCCCCTACAGCATCTACTGAGTCCTCTCCAGTTCTCTTGAGATTTTCCCATTTCAGAAAATATCTTTTTTCCCTTCCAGACACACCAGGTTTTTTTTAGTAAAATATTTGCTGAAGTTCAAGTTTTGGGTCTTGTCAGCACTTTTAAAACACATGGTTGTGACAAACCTCATAGTTTTGACAAACCAAAGTTTTTTGACAAACCCAAGATCTGATTTTCACTGTCACTAACCCAGGAAAGGAGCTTAATCATTTGACCACTGATATGTGGAGTCGTGGGCTGGAGACAGACACAACATGGAGAGTCACCAGCAAAGAGCACTGAGCTTAGTATGGCTGCGCTTTTCATAGGGCGTTTGAATCTCCCAGCTTAGATTGCTGATTGGATGAGACATCTCTCCCCCCAGCTCTCTGGCCAGTGGTGTATCTGCACCTAAGCTTGAACAAAGTTGGCTGAGGTCTTTGTTACTCTTTTCTAGAATGAGCCAGGTCAGCTGAATTGGATTTGTTGTTACAGCTAGATTTACCTAGTTCAGCTACAACTGTGCTACACCAACTACTCCTAGGTCTGCTCCTCTACCTGCCTCTTTTCACCCCCAAAAAGGTTTCAGTTGGGGATTAACAAGGTGGATTAGTTTGACGTATCATAAACTGAGTGTTTAGACAGAGCAGAAAATATAAATACACCTATTTTATAGGTGTTGCCAAGACCATGGAGGTACAGTTTTGTATCACTTGGGGTCACACAGTATTTCATGTGTCACAGATGTCCAAGAACCATAAATTCTTGATCTGTAAAGGTTGGAAAATGAAGGTTCACAAACCCTTCTGAACATTTTTGGCCTAAATTCACTGCTGCATTCCAAAGCATTAGACTTGCCATGTGCCAGAATTCGGGGAAAATAGAATAACTCAAAGCCCCAGGAATCTCACACATCAGGCACCTGGGCATCTCTGCAGGGCTGAAGGATTTGCCAAGATTTGTGTTTTGCCAAAATGCCCACAGTAAAATGCTGTAGATGATTATCCAGAGGAAAAAAAAATCAAAAACAAAAATCAAAACACAACAAAACCCAAACCCACCCTAAAAACCCAAGTGCACCTCAACTATGACCCACAAAGGGAAATGAGAGATGAGGGTGAGCGGTGCCAGAGCCCAGGGATGCTCAGGGGATGCTGTAACACAGATCCTGTGTAATCCCCAAACAGTAGGGGATTAGAGAACAAACCTGAAGCTTTTAGGGCAGCTCCAAGTGCCAGACAGCTGGGGTGCTGCTACTCAGGTTCAGAGGCACCTCCTTGGGCGCTGACTGCTGCAGGTTTTCACTTGTTTTCTGCTTAATGGGGAAAAAAGAAAGGTCTTAATTACCAGCCAAAAAGGTTCATTATCAGCCTGGCATTCCAGCTCCTTTCTTTGGCCCCTTCCAACCCTCTGAACTCAGGTATCATTCCTGGATCTTACGCCATTCCAGTGTCTTAGGCCACTCATTCTTAGGCAGTAATTGAAAGGTCTAATAAAAAAACGGTTATTTGTCCAGGACACATAGTCCCCCACCTGGGGAGAGTTCCCAGCAGGTTTCCGCTGGTTTCCTCATGTGACATTTTTGGGGAGGCTCCATTCCCAGCCTATGACTGCTCTAACTGCAGGGATGCCCATCATGTCTCAGAGCACAAAACCCAGCTGACATACCTTGGACAAACCTTAAATAGCCGAGCACAAGCTCCAGCTGGTGCTGCGTATCCCTGACTCCATTAGATGAGTCAGGATCCAATCCCATCAGCACTTAAAAGCCTTCCAGACCTACATCCCTTATCCCAAATCATCAGCAACAAAGAGATTCTGTCATCACCCCTCTGCAACAAGGATGAGCCTGCAGTGAAGGTAATGCTCTCCATGAACACCTTTTATTATCAACAAGGTTTAGAGCTGATTTTTCCCAGCATTAAGAATTTCTTTCTCTTCCTTTTTCTTGATTATATAACTGAAGTGGCTGAACAGATTTGCTTCAAAGGCTCCAAAACAGCTGGACTCTAGCAGAAACAAATAAGGCTCTGGGGAATTAGCTCAGAAGGGAGCCTGGGGAATTAAAAAAATTCATTGTAAATTGAGGTCTAAGAGACTGACCACTTAGAGAGAAGCTGGTGGAAGTGCTCAGAGATGATGGCAGAGTGATGCCTTTACTACCAGTGACATCCCAAGAGGGGATGTGGTGGGAGATTGGGCACATTGGGTGTGGGGACAACCCTCCTTCCCACCTTTGCCCCACAGGGAGCCTGTGCCATGCCAGGGTGGGCAGCCTCTGGCTGGAGGTACTAAACCTGATCATGATGAGTTATCATTTCATGGTAATTAACCTATGTAGCTCAGAAACTCATCTGGTCTTGCTAATTAACACATTTGTATGAACCCCTGTCCAAAGGGTTGTTGCAACTTCAGGCAGTAAAATATTTGTCATTTTGGGTTGCAAAACATGACAAAGTAGGATTCCTGCCCAGGATTTGCAGACACAATGTCCCCTGCTCATACCTTGGGCACAGCTCCCCCTTCTGCAGAGTCCCTTCATCGAGGAATGAAAAACATCCACCTAGGATGGAAAACAAATGGTGCCATCCCTTCTCCTCTGGAAAGCCTTGGCAACTCCTCAGGGCACCCACACCATGTCCCAGCAGCCTTTGTTGCCCTTGGAATGGGAGTTATATCTTTGGGCTTGTGCTTAAGATTAGGACACCTTCATGAGACACTTTCTTGTGCTCCAACCTGGACGTTCAACACCTCATAGCTTTTCTTGGAGAAAAATAAAAGCAAGAAAAGGCAGAGGATGTACCCACCAAGTCATATGGCAGGGATGGAGGTCTCTAGAAGTTACCTGGAGACATGCTTGGGTCACAGGTTTTTGTAGCAGCAGTTATTTGACAGTGGTTTCCAGCAGCTCTTGATTGCCAAAGGGCAAGTACTGATGGTTGGCATCTTCTGTTTGGAAGAGAGGGAACCAATGTGGGAATGTATCCACTACAAAATTACTGTGTGTCTAAAAGCTCTCTCTACATGTAAACCTGGTGGCCCAACCTTGGCTGAGGATATTAGAGCATTTTGACAGCAAGTAAGCACCGTGAGACAGGACCCAGATGACTCCTAGGTATCCAGAGGATGCCTGGCCTCGGTGACACTTTGTCTTGTAAGCAAGATCGGGTGTCTGGAAGCAGCCAGAGCAAGCAGAGTTGGTGAACATCTCTGTGCCCTTTCAGGTCTCCCCATGAGTGCAGCCCTGCAGGTGACAGCATTCGGGCTCGCTCTTCTCTCAACGCTCTTCCTACTCCTGGCCACGTGCACGGACTGCTGGATGGTCAATGCTGATGACAGCTTGGAGGTGAGCAATCACCTGGAAGGTGAGCAGAGTAGCCACCTTTAAGGTGAGCAGAGCAACCATCATCCTCAAAGTGAGCAGCTGAGAGCAAGGTGGGTGCTTTGCCATCTATGAGGTTGCACAATGTCTCCACAGGCTTGGAAAAGGGACATGGTGGGACAAACCCACTGCTTTTTGAGTTGAAGGATTAGACTATCATAGAGATAGAGGGATGGAGCAGGAGAAAACAGAGAGCAGGTATGGGCAAGGAGTCACCAGGACCTGTCCAGGTGTAGTGGTGGGAGCCTGAAATCTGCCCTGCTGGGCTGGGAGATCCATGTGAAGCTAGGGAGACCCTGATGCTTTTTTCATGAGTGCCTTTCTCCTGCTTCCAGGTAAGTCACAAATGCCGGGGCCTTTGGAGGGAGTGTGTCACCAACATGCAAGATGGGGTCAGGACCTGCGACCAATATGACTCAATTCTGGCTGACCACCCAGGTGAGCTGACCTGGTCTGGAGGTATTTATTAAGTTCACAACTCAGAATCTTCTTGAAAGGGAAGAGGGAAAGTGATTTTCATTGTGCCAAGCTCCCCTTTGTCAGTCAGCCACACCAGCTTAGGGCTGCTCTTGGTCTCCTGCCCCAATGGCCTGGTCTTGGCAGAAACTTGGCAGTTAGACCTGCCTGGGGTCATCAGGCAGGAAGGATGCTGTGAAGCTGTGCCACCTCACAACAAACATGCTCCAGCATGTAGAGCCTAGGATTTGCAACCCACCATGCTGCAGGCAGAGCAAGGACCATTCCCACTGGCCAAGGACTCATGCCCACAGTTCAGGGACAGTCACATCAGAGTAAGGACATTTCTTCTGGCCTGTACAGGGCACACCAAGCCCTGCAGAGAGAACCTTTGTGTTGGGTCATGACATGGAACAACACAGATTCAGGGAGTGGAGAAGGAGAGTAGTTGGTATGGACTAAGTGGGACTGCCACATTGCTCTGTGGAGAAGGGAGCTTTGCAGGGCACAGTCCATCACAGCTGGTGATATGATCCATGCCAGCTCTAGTTTTTCACTGGTATATTGACATTTGCTGTTTAAAACACCTGCTACACAACTTGGAGGAAAAAACAGTGTGGGCAGCAGTGTCTTCTGCTCAAGAATGGCTTGAGCAGGCAACCACATACCAGGTGCTATACCAGGTGATGGGTACACCTTGAGTTGTTTGGTTTCTTGAGCTGGTCTAATCATGGGTTTAAGTCCTTATTAAGTTTCTGATGAGCTTGTTGAGCACCTTCCCTTGGCCCATGGAAGGGATGGGGTTGGTGGATTCCAGTGTGATGACCACTGGTGAGCTGGATGACTCAAAAAGGACACGGGCAGAAATCTGGAGACATCTGTTCCTCTGATAATTCCTCATTCCCATTTATGGCTGTTTTTAACTTTCCTGCCCAGTGAAGATTGTGGTGACACGGACCCTGATGATCACGGCAGATCTCCTGGCTTGTCTGGCTTTGGCTGCTCTGGTCCTTGGGCTTGACTGCATCACGTTCCTCAAGGAAGATCCTTGTATCAAACTGAAGATGTGCTATGGAGCTGGAGTCATACTCTGCGCTGGGAGTGCGTGGCTAGGAGAGCTTTGGAGCAGACAGACTTCATGTCCCACAGGGAGATGGGGAGCTTGCTGGGAGCTAGTGGCACCCCTTCAGCAGGGCTTGGGGAGCATGGGATGTTGTATGGTTCTTTTTAACAAGCCCCATTCCTCCTAGGCATCCTGGGGCTCATAGGCTCCGTGTGGTATGCAGTGGACGTCTACATGGAGAGGGCCATGCTGGTGTCACACAATATATTCCTGGGAGTCTACTATGACTTTGGGTGGTCGTGCTGGCTGGGGATGGCTGGCTCCATGGGCTGCTTTGTGGCATCTGTCCTGCTGACCTGCTGCCTCTGTGCCTGCACAGGTCAGTTTCATTCCACCCCATCCTATGTCAAGTAGCTTTTTGCCCCGCAGGGATAAAGGGTGAAGGACCAACTCAGAGGGCACAGAGGCTTCTTGCAGGGTCCAGCCTAACAAAGGGGGACCCCTCTGTACTCAACCCTGTGCCCTTTGGCTGGGAAGGCTACACAAGGCAGAACAGGGCTGAGTGAGAGGCCCCATAAACCCTATAACGGCATGAAGAGGGTGCAGGGATCCATCCACATCTGTGGGCCTCCAGGTCCTGGTGAAGGTGTGCTGATGTTCACTCAAAGCAGCAGCTGTGCTGGAGTTGAATCCCTGTCATCAGCCAAAGCCTGAGACAGTGGCTGCAGGGATGTGCAGGTTGAAATACAGCCCCCCCACCAGGGACATTGGGCAGGTGATGCCTTCCCAGAAGTCATCTCCAATCCATATGCCTGGTCTCATGGGGTGGGAGTTAACCCTGCTGGCTGAGT
This sequence comes from Onychostruthus taczanowskii, assembly GCF_017590055.1. Lineage (NCBI taxonomy): Eukaryota > Metazoa > Chordata > Aves > Passeriformes > Passeridae > Onychostruthus > Onychostruthus taczanowskii. Next base: position 781,792 of record NW_024498741.1, read on the forward strand.
TAATTTCTCCCGCTGTGTCCCCATGCTGTGGCAGTCCCAAGTCACCCTGCAACTGCCGGCCATGACACAACCCCAACTCTTTCCAGCAGTAGCTCCCAGCAGCCGCTGTCAAGTCCAGAGGCATCCCCAGCCCCAGGGCACCCAGCCAGCCACCAGCAAGATGTATGCCATGGATTCTCGTGTGTGATGGCCAGCTGCACCTCCTGCACCGAGCCCCGATATGGGACACTCTCACTGTCAGTCTGACCCCATTAAAGCACTAGCACCTGTACTGAGACATTTCTGCAGCTGCTTCCAGGCTCTGACGCAGCCAGCTGACTGCTAAAAGCAAAGGTACTGCAGCAGTCAGCCAGGGAAGGGTTTTTCCTCCACTTCCAGCCAGGTGTCATGAAAATAAATCCCAAAAAAGTATTGCTTTAAGGAAAGATGCCCCTGTTGTCCGGGAAAGCTGTCAGGACACTGAAGGCAGAGTAGCTCCTCTGACATTGCTCAGCCCATGCTTTGGGGGAATTCAGTGGGAAGTCTTTTCCACATGGAGCAGCACTGACTCCATGTGGCTGGTAGCCCTCCCACACCAGCCCCACTGGAAACCTTCCCTGGGCTCGGACTCAGGGCAGCACAAGGCTTGTGCTCAAAAACTGAGTAAAACCAGGAGTCTGGAATACTTAGTTATCCATGTTTTCATGGGGGATCATGAAGGAACACCGAAGCCATACACAGCAGACACAAGGAGATGAGTCAGTCTGAAGCCTGATGCAGATGTTCTGCCAGCAGAGTGTGGTTTTTAAGTTCACACAAAATGGCAATTCTCTTTTCCAAATGAATTATTATCTTTCAGCATTTGTAAACCATTATGAAAACAAACCAGAACATGAGACCACCAACTCAATCCCCACCACCCTCAATTACTGAATGCTGGTTGTGGCCTCATTCCCTTCTCACCCCAAGCTAAGCACACAGACACCAACTGCAGCACAGGGAAACCAAGCAGAAGCTCCTCAGCACTGTCACCCTGAGAGAAGGAAGGTCAAGCTCCAGGCCCGAGCAGATGGTGTTGCAGGGGTACAGTCAGTCCCCAAATCAGACAGGTGTGAAGACGTGCAGTCTCGCTCCTGCAGCCCAGGCAGGCTGCAAAGCACCTGCATCCAAAACCTAGGGGAGCTGTAAGGGTCTTCTTGAGCCATCTGCCCCCTCACATGAAGCCAAAAGGCAGCGAAGCTGTTGTTTATTGCAGCTTCTCACACTTCTGCAAGATGGAATGTCTGGGGCAAGTCTGTCCGTTTTCCAGGACCCCAGGGACCTGGGAAGGCAGAAAATCCAAAGACTGACAGGAAGGAGCAGAGATGAGATTGTGCTGTCAAACCGCAGTGTCTGGAGGGCAGAATGCTCACAGATGGCTCACAGCCAGGGGATGGGCAGGTGGGAGCATTAGCAGGTGCTTGGAGAGAGCAAAGCCTGGAGCACTAGGATTGTTGGGACACCTGGAGTGATTGGGACACTGGAGCCCACAGGAAAATTAAGAGCACAGAACTCACTAGTATGTGAAAGGTCCCAAAAGCTGCCATTGGGTATCAGCCCTCTCCTGCAGGTGCTCTGCAGTGGTTCTAAGAGGTGCTGTCAGCCCATGGCACAGCTGTGAGCTCCAGGCTGAGGGAGCAGCCCCCATGTACCAGGTTCTCACCACGGCAGTGGCGTGCAAAGCCAGTTTTGTTATAAGGCACAGCTCCATCTCCATGCTTCTGCACCCAGCTGGCTCTGCAGTGCACTCATGCAGCAATTGTGCTATAGCACAGCCCCAGTCATAAGTTTAGGATATTTTTGGTATCTAGAACCTGGCACAGGCTGCCCCATCCCTGGAAATGTTCAAGGCCAGCCTGGACAAGGATTGGAGCAACCTGGTCAAGTGGAAGGTGTCCCTGCCCCACAGAGGGTATGGGATGAGGCGAGCTTTAAGGTTCCTCATTCCTCCAACCCAAACCAATGTGTGATGTTACCATTTTTGGGGGAGGGTTTCCCTCTTTTTTTTTTAAGCACCCTCACACCACCGCAGGTCTGCAAGTGCTATATTCTAGCAAGGACACAGCCAAGCTGTACCAGCAAACAGCTCCTGGAAACACATTGGGCTAGCACTAGAAACTCCCATCCCTCTGTGCCTGCCCATCATTCTCCAATGTGACTCAACTGCACCTTCATTGGTTTTTTTACTTCAGCTTTTGTGATTTACCCCACCAGCCTGTATGCCCAAAGAGTAAATCAGTAATTTTTTTCCCAAACCTTCTATGAATACTTAAAACCTTTAAAGCACCTAAGCACACATGGTAACTCTTTAAGACCTTTATTAACAGATGCTTGCAGTTTGACTTGAAAAAATCAGGCGTATATTTCATACAAATTAAAAATGAGGTTCTTAAAAATCTCAACGTGACCAGATATGAAACAATTTACAAACTTTTAAAGGTATATTGAGAAAAACCAGGCTTTTAAAAAACGCGTTTATCATTTCCAAAAAGAGAATTCTTTAGGTAAAAATAATAAAAACCCCATGCTGCATAGATAATGCAGATAGTTCTAGTAATCTGGTCAACAGCAAAAAGCAAGCACTTAAGGTCTTCAGTTCCAATTCTTTTGTTCATTTCTTATTGCTGGAATTTCATTTTCTTCTTCATTTCTTGAAGTCTTTTCTTTGATGACTAAACTGAAAAAGAGGTAAAAAAAAGGCTGATCAGACAGTTTTCAAAGGGTTACAGGGGTGCTTTGTGTACCACAGCTCACCTGCAACTCAAAAATTCACCCTAAGCTGCCTGTCAGAAGCTCACAGCCCAACCCTCACCAGCTACTTCCCCTTGTCAGCCCCATCCCCCCCACAACCACACCAGCCATCTTTGCAAAGGAACAATGCCAAGGACTCCAAAGAGAGCAGTCAAGTCAACTTAAGCCCAAAGGGATCTTTCCCGTCATGGGGAGAGCTGCTTCCACCAGGCTCTGCCAACATTCAGCCACTGCTCAAAGCACAGAAACTAAACCAAATATTCTCCAAGCTACCAGACAGCAAGAGAAACCAAGGTAACATTGTGACATTCTTCTGAAGCCCATGTTCTAAGAATTCATCCAGGAGGTGTTGACCACAAAAATGAGTACCAGGATACAACAAATGTTCACCAAAAGTGCACAGAGATCACTGCAGCACAGTCTGGACAGTGAGTGAATGATCCATCAGCAAGTGGAACATGAAGCAGTAGAGCCCATGCAGATCAAGTCTCCAAGCCCCCACAGTTGGGAGAGGCTGTAGCTGCTGCCAACACTGAGCCTTCTCCCAGCCCAACTCCTCCAGCCCCTGTCCAGCCCATCAATATGACCACTCAGACTGCTCCCACTACAGCCTAAATGCTTCTTCCACTTTCCTGCCCTCCAAGTAATAAGCAAGGGACAAAAGGAACGGGATACACACATGGGTGACAAGAAATGCAGAACAAGTAGAGTCCTGGCAATGAAAATATTCCCAGATTAGCAGAACTGTCTCTCACGAGTCAGCACCAAACAAGCCCCAATCACAGACAGGTTCCCTTGCAACTAACCTAGCCTCTGGACCCTGCCCTGCACACAACCCTTCCGAGTCCCCATCTCAGCACTGCAACACAGCTCCCACATGCTCTGACAAAATGCCATTTCTACCAGTTTTTCCAGCACTTTGATTAGATAAAAGGCTGCTCGTGAGACACTCCTGCTAATTCTGCATCACCTTTGTAGAAACAGATGCCGAGGTCCCAATGCCATTCACCTCCCTGTAGGGACTCAGCTCAGGCACTAATGGAGTTCGGTAAATCCCAGCATGTGCTTCTCCTGACTACTTTCAAGTCTTTACATCAAATTTCTGGGTGAGCAGAGACTGCCGTACAACTCAACTACTGCACGCAGCCAAGATTTTAAGTGTAATAGTATTTTGTCAATGACAATTAAAGCTTGTAACTAAGTCCTCCCAATTAGTCAGCATTGATGCAACAAAGCCTCGAGTCCAGTTCTGCAGACACACTCACAGATCAGTTACAGCACGCGTGAGCAAGAAGAGTCCAAACACTGTAAGGCACAAATAAAAAGCACCAAAAGAAAAAGTCAGCAAATGGCATCCCCAGGCCCCTGGGCACACACCCGGATGATGGTAGAGATGTTAAGCCGGTATTTACTCAGCCCCGCCCTGCTCAGCCTCGGGAGCGGACGTGTTCTCAGCTGGTGGTTCGGCTGTCTTCGTCTCTTTGCCATCTTGTGGTTTAGGGTTCTCTGGGCGTCTACGTCGGTAGTTGAAATTACGGCGGTACCGACGTTGAGGTGGCTGCTGACTTTGGGTTTCATCCCCTTGGTTCTCTTTGTCTTCTTCATTTCCATCCTCTCTAGGCTGTCTTTGACGAGGAGGACCCCTGAAAGTCAAGCTAGGCTTTAACTATGCAGCACCTGAGCATCACCATGTCCTGGCTCTGTTGCTGAACAAGGCTAAAACCAGCAGCTGATCTGCAGCATACCTGCGAAATCTTGGTCTGTAACCCCGGTACATGTTTTGCCTGACTGGTCTGCCGTCTCCTGCACCCTGGTTGTCAGCACCCTGCAAGACATCAGGCCACAGACCGCCTTAGCCCCAACCAGAAATGTGCTAACTAAACAGTATGTCACGCTGTGAGAAAGGAGCTGGAAAGGTCATCAGTTCAGTCAAGGTGGACAGCAGTTCTACGGAACAGGTGCACACATGATGGAGAATCCTCCACTTAATCATACAAATTGAAACATTTTGGTTTTTAGAAGATGTAACATGAAGACCTTCACCTACTTCATTTCACACTACTGCCGAATCTTACCTAAATCATCTGGAGTACCTACAAGAAGTGTCAAAAGGTGCATCCCCTCACCCTGCTCCAAAGCAACCATGCCCATTTAGCATCATATGTCAGGCAAATGTTACCTCCACTATCTCTCCCTGTACGGGAGGGTTGGTGTATTGTGGACGACGCCCGTAGGGCCTACGCATATAGTAAGGTGGGTACCGCCGCCTGCGATAGGGACGGCGTTGCTGGGCTTGGCCTTCTGGTATGTTCTCTGCTCCTTCGTTCTTTTCCCCACTCTCACTGTTCTGGTAGTTCTGCTGATAGTTGCGTGGAGGACCCCTACGACGTGGATATCGTCTGTAATGGTTACGATCTGCTGCGTATTTACTGCCCTGCACTGGAACTCCACCAGGTCCTGTGACATTGGCTGCCTCCGCACCCTAAAGAGTGGAAATAGCATTAGGGAAACGGTCACCATCCCACCAGCTACAGAATAGCAGTCTAGTACTGAGCAAAGATTTACAACCACATTGTGAAGAAATGAAAAACCATTCACCTCCTTGGATGTCATCAGGCATCAACTCAAACCACAGGCACCACACCAAAGCCTGCAACCTGAGTTTTCCATGTGCGCTCTGACACCCGAGAGATGTGTTTACCTTTTCTCCCTCAACCACATCAAACTCCACGGTCTCTCCATCTCCTACGCTGCGGAGGTACTTCCTGGGGTTATTCTTCTTTATGGCAGTCTAACAACACAACAGTGCAGGCACAGCATAAGAATACAAAGGAAGACTTTTTTTTTTTAAGATTACTAAATACTCAGTTTCTTTATCTTAGGAGAAAGATTGTACTTCCGAAAAAGCAACTGAATAATTGGGAAAATTCAGGATGTCATAAAATGTACCTATATTATGCTCTGGACTATCTCAAATGTGCAACAGCTTTACCATTAACTGAAAGCACCTGCCAACATGCTGTCTGCTGGCTAAAAAGGCAGTTTGAAAACAAAGAGGAAAACTCTCACACCACTCACTGGCTAAAGCACTCCTAATCAGAGTTTAAAATTCAACATCACTATGATAGTTATACATTCCTCTGATGCCTATACACCAATATATCACAGCCCTTCCAATCACACTCTTGGATTTCCAGCCCTCCATTATTTCCCACACACCACAGGACACAGCAGCTTCTGTGTCTCATACTCTGTAAACATAAAAATGGCCACGTATAAAGGGATCTCCTCCTCCAAGGCTTCCAACACCAGTTTCTACAACAGGTCTAACCAATTAATCCTAAATCTACTCCAGCTGTGTATTGCACAACAAGGATTGGTCTTTTCCAGATGTCAGCAATAGACAATCCTCTGTATCAGTGGCCACCTGTCAAAGAACATTACTAGAACAGACTCAGTTTTCAGTGCTCTGCAGTACTGGACATCTTCAACAGACAAGTTAATACTCAATACACACTGTGCTCAGGCATGTCCTGCTTATCAAACACTTTAACTGAAGGGCAATAGAAGTGCAACAACTTTAATATAAATACCTGCCACACAATTTGATTAGATTTCTTCTGCCTAAATTGTACATGGAAAAAGTACATGCTCACAAGTCTCTGTAACTTCAAGGAAAGCCTTATTACAACAAGCAGCCAGTCCAATAGCTTTTTGTGACACCTAAGCTATGTAACAGGGATGGAGAAAAGCACACGCAGCTAGACTTCTCAAACAACCTGATTTCTTTCCAATTAGAGTCCTATAACCGTTTAATTGTAAAAATATTACACTAAACCAAATCATTACCAAACTGTTATTTCAGAAACACAGATAGCAGCTACATGAGAAGTCCTGTAACACAACCAATAAGTCAAGGTCCCTACTTGCCCATTGGGTCTGAAAGCTTCCCCTTGGGGTATGTATAACAAACCAGTGCCTCTAAAAGCTGGTAATTCACACAAAGAACAAGCATGAAGCTGAGAGATGATAAAAACAAAACACTTTCCAGGCATTGTTTTTCCCTTCCTTTGTGTTAACAACAGCAGCATATCCCTAACTTGAGACAAAAGAATGACCCATGGACTCCTAAATGCCAGAGTAAAGCAAGCTCCACTAAGAATTCTTTGTGGGCTGCTTACTAAGGAGATCCTGAGCCAGAACGGGCAAAAAGCAAATTGCTGATCACAGCCTCTCAATTAGAGAAAGAACTAAACCAAGGCAAACCTGCTCCATAAAGTAAGACGCAGGTGTGGTGTACAGTCTTGTCTGTTTTCCAGAGGTTTACCTATTTGCCATACATTATATCTAAGGATACATATCAGTTAAATTGAAAAGCCCATACTAAAACGTTGGTAGACTTTCACTGAAAGCCTAGAGCAATAAAATCTGTAATTTTGCCTAGGAAAGAAAATGAGTTTCATTGGCACTTCATTATTAAGTTCAATTAACTTCTCTCCCTGCTGCAAGCTTTTCATTTTATTTCCAGATGTTCACTTAACCACTGTATGAATCCACAAGATGACTGGACTGCAAGCAGTTATCCCCAAGCCCATGCTAGCATCCAGTGCAATTCTTATCACTCTACACCATCAGCCCACTCGGCTGATGTGCAAAACCCCAAAGTGCAAGCAGGCTTTTCTTGGAATGCAACCAAGAATAAGTTGTTTGTGTTCAAGTAAGAGTGAAAAGGCAAGGCTCTTCCATAACTTCAATCTTACTTAAATGGGTCAGGAACAGGCAATTTCTGAGAGAGAATATGTTTCAGTGTCAAGGAAATCTTACCTGATGGACAAACACATCTTCCTTGGTGTCATTCCTGCAAGACAACAGGAAATTGAGCTTCATTAATAAAATGCACAGTAAATTAAAAATTCAGTTGTTTGGTACAGAGGCAAAATGCTGATCTATCATAACAGGCTTTGAGCACTACTCTCAACCTGCTCTCAGCTAGTTCCTATTAGCTTACTGTGTGTAGGAAAGAGATCAGCTTACACCAAGCGCAAAGCGCATGCTGAATGTTCAGTAAGGCACGCTCCTCCTCACTGCTGCACACTCCTCTATCCTTCACATCCCATCACCAGAGATGTCTGAAAACCTGACAGTGGCCACTCACTCTTTTCCAGCAGTGCTCTGCGGGAGACTGGCTACTGCAGCTTTTGGAAGCAGCTCTGTCCTTGCCACTGTAGCCTCACTTACATCCCCTCAGCCTCAATGTTTCACTTACCTGAGGAACAGCAACACCAGCTGCCTGTGAAGGCAGCACAGTTGGTGAAGCCTTGGTCTCCCCTCTCAATAAACAGAAAAGAGCTCAGGTCTGTATCTATAAGGGCCAAAGAGCACCCATCCTTCAGCATGACCCTGGCAGAGTTTCTGCAACTGCCAGGAGCCCGAACAACCACAGCTCAGTATCAGCTTCAGTCAGAAGTTCCTATTCTGCTCTGAAGAGGTACAACAGAGACAACCTTGCGCTGCTTAGAGCTGCACAAGCCATTTCCCCCACTCCTGAAGCATGGACATCCCAGCTCCCACCACACCGACCCACCCTCACTGCAGTGTTAAGTTTCATTACTGCATGGAACAATCTGAATCAACAGCAAAGTGGCTTTTACTTCCTAGTTAAAGACATAAGAAAGCTTGCATGAAAACATGCTCTCAACTGGAGTGCTCATGGCTAGTGGTAACAGAATACTTGGTCTGGCTTTTAGTAAGATAAGGCCAGGTGCTCCTTACCCCTGGCTTTAAAAAGTGAGATTTGACAATTAAACTTCTTCCAGAAACTCCATCCAAGCTAAGGCTATTCCATCAGACATCACCTGTAAAAATAAGTTCCCTTGTTTCCTCTTGAAATTGATGCCTACAGACCTCAAAGACTACTGGGAAAAGGCAGACAAAAGGCAGTGGAGCAGAGCCATTCCAATCTCATCTCCAAAGCCCCAAGAACACAGCACTCAGAAGCCCTTGTAAAGCCAAAGCTGAAAGACTCTTCTTCAAAACACCATGTCCAAAATGCTGAAAACCTTCACAAGAGAACAGTAACATGCTTCTAGTAAAAATGCTGAGCATCTTTTTTTATCCTCAGCTGCAAAACAGTGGTAGGAAATGCTCATCCACAAACATGGACACCTTGTACTTTTGTCCAGGTTGAATTTTGGACAACCAGATCAGACACTTGTTTTTAAAATCCATTTGCAAAGCAGTTTCCATTCAAGAGGACATCGGAGTTTTGGCTCGATAACTAACGAGGTCACACAGAGCTCACTGAATCAAGTGAAAAACACGCCAGGCCATTTTACAGCCTCGTGCCACTGGCCACATCACTCCCAATGCAGTTTTCCAGCAAGCACATCTAGAAGCAGCAAGCATGCTGTCATGCGGATGATGGAACAGCAGGACCATCACTTTTTCAAAGAAAATTTGGAAGGGTACAAGAGAAACACCCATTCTGAAGGCCGAACAAATAATTTAACTGATCTTTGCACTATGCCACTATTTATGTCTTTTATCCACTAAAATGTATTAGAAAAAGGGAAACAGACAAGCAGACAGACTAAGAAGATGCCAAGTCCAGCAGGGCACCAAATACCACGCCAGACAGACAGTGCAGCTCCAGTTATGGCACAGAGCAAGCCAGCAGCTTTATTTTGGCAAACACAAGAAACAACTATCAAAGACCCAGAATTCAAACTCCTTCCTATTCTGGAACACAATCACACCTCTAACATTAAAAACACACAGAAAATACCTGAAATGAGCATGCACCTGCATCAAACCTCATTTCAGTTCTATAGCTTCATTTTATCTGAAAGCAGACCTGGCTAAAGCAGAGCCATGCAAAGGCAGGAGCTCCTGCACAGCTTCCCTGCAGCCAGGCAAAGATTCCAGAGCTGAGGAAATGTCCTCCCCTTCAGTTACCAGGCTCTAATCTCTTGATAATACGAGATCATGCTGGGTTTCTCATTACAAATGGCAACCTCAGGGATTAAACAGCTGCCAAAGTAATGACTGGGGAAGCTACTCGGATGTCTCAACTAGCTGCTGCTGCTTCCTTGCTTGACTGACATCACAGAACATTTTCACTGCTGAGGAAACAGGAAAAGCCTTCCCTCGAGGTGGGGATTGTGGCTGGGACTTGGGAGGCGTTTCCAGGGCCAGAGACACAACAGCTCTAAGCACTGGTGACTCCTCAACACTGGGAGCTGAAGCATGGCATGATGAACAATGCAAACTGGGAGGCAAGTTTGTAAAGCTGCAGACACAAAACCAATTCAGGAGCTTGACAGACAATTTACACTAGTTCATAAAGTAACAGGCAGTTCAAAAAGGCAATGTTTAAACCAAACATAAACAGAAGTTCCAATAATAACACTATACTTGCTGACCTAAAGGGTGATTTTCCAGTATGCAGCCTCATTCTGAGACTGGGGAGCTTAAGTACCACAAATTAAGGGAAACAGCTCTGGCAACACTCCGGGGAGGCACCTGCAACCAATGGGGCCAAAAATTGCCAATTTTTAAGAAACTTGTTTGCAGAGCATTTCCTCTCCTTGACAGGCCTACTTCAGGTACTTAATTTAAGTTCCAAAGCGTTCAAATTAGTCTTTCACATCAACTACTGTCATAAAAAGAATCTTCTAGGCACTTGTTTCATGCAACCAGTCCATACACTTGAATGTGGCAGCAGACTGTGTGAACTGAGCTCCTTCTGCTCATCTTCCTACATGTTGAGGGTGTCCTCATTAGAAAGTGTTTTAACTACCAAGTGGTAAAAGCCGTTTTTGCTTGCATTGACTGAACTTCACGCAGCAGTTGAAACAAATACTGTGTGTGCTGACACAGCCAGTATACTTTTACCTCCTTAAGTTAAAAAAAAAACCCCAAAACACCATAAAAGGATGGACCATAATGTAAGATATCGCCGTGGAAACAGACTCGCTTCGAGAGCGCAGCTCTTGCCTAGGTTAAAGGACTCGAAAGCCAACCAGGCAAGCCCCCAGGGGGTCAGAAACCCCGGGGTGTAGAAAGGGCGCAGGTCACCAGGTCCTTCTACCAAGCAGGGGGAGAGGCGGCAGAGGCACCGCCGCCCCCCGCCTGCCTGTCACTCACGCGACACAAGCGCCGCGCCCCCCTCCCCGGGGCTCCCCGTGACAAGGCCCGCTGCGTCTGGGCGCTCACCTGTTGATGAAGCCGTAACCGTTCCTCACGTTGAACCATTTCACTGTTCCCAAAACCTTCGTTGCTGCGGGAAGGGGCAGAGTGAAGAGGGGAAGGAGGGGAGGGAGCGGCGCGTCAGGGGCACGTGGCGGGGCGCGCGCACAAAGGCCCCGCGTGGCGGACATCTTGCGCCGCCCCGCCCCCACCCGGCACGCGGGGCCGGCAGCGCGCGGGGAGGCGAAGCAGAGGGGGGCGACTAACGGCCGCCGCGCGCGCGAGCGAGCGAGGACACGAGCCGGGGGCGGGGAGGGGGCGCGCACCGCCCCTCGGGGGGGAAGGGAGCGCGCACCACCCACAGCGGGGGAGGGGCAGGGGATCGGGGCTTCCCACCCCACTCCGGGACCCCAGGCTGCCCTCACCGATGACCTTCTTGTCCCCGCCAGCGGGAGGTGCCGCCGAGGCCAGGCCGCTGCCCCCGTTCCCGGTCCCACCGTTTGGCTTGGAGTCGGCGGGGGCGGCGGGGGCCGCCGCGGGGACGGGGGCGGCGGGCGGCTGGGTCTCGGCCTCGCTGCTCATGGCGGCGGCTGTTCGGTGCGGACGGTGGTGGTGACTGCTGTTTGCGCCGCCTCCCGCGGTGTGATGGTGACTGAGGCCGGCCGTGGGGGGGGGGGCTGCTCCCTGCTCCGGGCTCGCTGAGCTCCGCTCTCCGCTCCCGATACCGATCGAACTGGCCACAATGGCGGCGCGCACCGGCTAGCCACCCCGCGCGCCCCGCCCGCACGCGCCGCAATTCGCCACCCGGCCCGCCCGTTAAACGGAGAGCGACCCCATTGGCCTTTCCCCAACCTACCACCACCCCCCGCCGAAAACCTATTGGCGGCGACACCTGCCTTTCCTCAAAAGCGCGCGCCCATTGGTTGCTTCGCCCGTGGCTGCCAAGCTAGCTTTTCTTACCGGCCGACCCGGTGTCCCCGCCCCCGCCCCTCATTGGCCGTTCCGGCCGCCGCTCCCGCCCCCAACGGGCACGATCGGGGAAGTGCGCGCGACCATGTGGCGGCGGCTTCTGTCCTATGCCGCCCCCGACCCCGCTTCCGCTGGCTGGAAAGATCCAGGGCAGAGCGAGCCTGCGGGCGGCTCCGCTCCTGGCGCTCCGGGGGCGCCCACTCCCGTTAGTGATTGCCAGAAAGGGCCTGGGAACGTTACATTCCAGCGAAAAATGACGGATTTGGAGCCGTGTCAGAGCTCCCCAGTCCACGCACGGACGTGCAATTACAGCACGGAGTTGACCCGCAGGGAATCAGCTTTTCCCTAAGCATCCTCACCCTGAGCCCTTCTACCCACCCAGGCTGTCGGGAAAGCATTACTGCAGGGTCCTTTACCCTGTTGGAGCTTTTCTCCAACCACCACCTCTCAGCTCCTCTTTGCCTCCTTACCCCTATGTATTCACCTTACAGCTGCCTGGAGATACCCGACATCTCTTGCTGGATTACCCAGAGGGAAGGTCCAGAGGAAAACCCTGTCCTTGTCCAACAATTAAATTTTCCTTAGGCAGTTGAAGAATGTGTTTGGTGGCGACAGATTCCTGGTCCTGATTTGGCTATGTCATTTGTCTAACATGGGAGGAAGAAAAAGTCATCAGCAACCACCCAGAACTTCTCTGGGAGATGACACCACTCCACCATTTTTGCAATCAGCATGTATCTCCTTGGGATCAGCCCTTTCAGCATTGCACACAAATAACTGTTCAGTACGCCATCCCAGTTCCCCACATTCCACGCTGGCCAGGTGAGGGACTCCAATGAGACCAAGCTCAACCCACCACATCAACCCATTAGGAACACTGGTCTCATCCTGCTCTCTTGGGAACTCTTCTACCTGATCTTCCAATCAGTAAATGAAGGGAAGGGCTTGAAAACAATAACACAATCCCACAAGGATCTGCACCAGGATGATGACTTGGATAAAGAAGCTAGAATGATGTCAAAAATGATGCTGCTTAGTGACTGACATAGTTTTGTATGAGAAAAAAACCCAAAAAACAACCTATTTAAAAAGTAATTAACTAACTAAAAATTCTTAAATTTTATTTCTTTACATTATCAGTAAAAAAAAGTTATAAAAGAAAGAAAAATATTCTAAAGTTTGTTTTCTTACTATTTTCTTTTAATTACTGTTAATAAAATTTTCCTTATAGCCTTTTAAAATTTTAAGCCTACTTTACCTTTCTTGTAAATCTATCTTCCTATCTCACAACAAGAAATAAATACATAAATAATTAGCCAACACTAAAACCCATCACACTCATCAACACGTTAATTAAAAAAATCTCAACATTTAAGAAATCTTAAATTAACAGACCAAAACCACTACAGTGAGTCACCTGAAAGATAATCTTACTATAGAACTGGAATTAGGGAATACACCAGGCAGCGACCCATGACAGAGAAAACTCCAGGGAGGAAATCTGTGGGGATGTCAGGGCCATGCACCTGCAGCCTAAACTGTGGGTCCCAACAGGGTCTTTGGGGGGTAACACTGTGGAATCCAGAGGCAACTCAGACCCTCAGGGAAATGCACAGGCCACCAGAAACGCCATCTTCAGCTGCAGCATTCACAGTTGGAGGAAGATGCTGGAACTGAGAGGAGGTGCATCATCTCCTCTACAGGACATTCCAGGATTTGCTACAGGCAACACAAAGGTGACATCATCATGGGGGAATTCAAACAAAAAATGTGGTTTTTGAGAAGACTTTGAGTCAGCAGGTAAGGAACATGGCACAGAAGTTGGAAAGCTGGAATCCTGCACACTCCATGATGAAGGGAAATATAATGGGATGTAATTAGCCACTGTGACAACAAAGAGGTAGTAATGGATTTGCCACTCTTAATTTATCTGGGGAAGCTCTGTGACCCCTGTATGCAGGAAGTGAGGCCAGCTGATGGCAATGGTATAAATACATCAGACTGAAAAAGTGCTGCTAAGCCTGGACCAGAAATAAACTGGTTTCTCTGGTGAAAATATGATGAATTTGGGTACCAGCAGCCAGAAGTACAAACCTCAGCACAGCACTGCCAGGCATAGCTCCTGAGGCACCTGAGCTAGCCTCTCACAGGAGAGCCCTCTGCAAAGCATGTGTGGGGCTGGGGAAGAAAGGACTGGGGTGTCTGTGCTTATCACCTGATGTACTGCAGGTACAAAGTGACATGCCTCAGGCTGGAGAGAAGTGAATGTTCTCAGCTGCTGTGCAATCCTAGGAATGAGGACATAGGAATCCTGACAGCCAGAGCCTGCTGCCAGGATTTCAGAGCCATGAGAGAGAAGTGCACAGCCAAACCTGTGGGAGCTTTCTCCAGGCATGTCAGTGCTGGGCAAGGCCAAGCTCAGGCAGAGAGTGCACCCGACACCCGGTGCCCAGGCACGGATGGGATCTCTCTGCATGGGATGAAGCACCTGCATATGACAGAACAGACTCAGTCCTAACTTTCATCAAGTGCTTTACGTTTAAACAGCTGGATGAGAAGCTCCTGCTGGAACCCAGGCCTGTGCAGGGTGCGAGCTTGTTCCCTGCCAGGAGGGTGAGCTCTCAGCCCTGTTTGGGGAGAAGGCAGCCTCAGCTGCACTCTCCTCACTACACAGGAGAAGCAGCCCCAGTTTCATTCCTATAGCATCACCATTCTGTTTTTCCCATATGACAAGCCTGCTCCAACACCCTTGTCAGTACCCAGGTGAATCCCTCCTCCAACACATGTGGCACATAAGAGCTCAATGGTCTGGTGCTACCATGTGCCAGGAGAAGGCTGAAAGACACCTGTTTACATGAGAACTCTCCTCAGAGTGCAGCACTCATGGTGATTGAATCTGTGCTATACCAATTCCTCATGCCTCAGGAAGGCTGTACACACAAAGGTTCTGGAGATTCCCAAGACACCAAGAACCTTTCTGCCAGCCAGGCAGCTGTAGTTACCTGCTGAGTGAAAGAGCTGGTGCAGCACAGCTCTGCCAAGCTCCTTTCACCCCTTCTTTCTCTCAATATCATGCAGTAAATGTTCCTGACTGAACCAGCAAGGGATAATGCATGCTGCTGAAGATGTTACAGCCCTTCTCGCCTAGAGAAGAATCCATTCCCACTAATGTTAATTGATGTGTACTGCACATGTTTAAAAAATTCTTTATTTACATTTCAAAATGTAAAAAAAAAAAAAAAGAAAAGAAAAAAAAAGATGCCCATTATTAAATAATTTCAGGAGAACCTCAAGAGGATGGATCTGGCCTGTGCAGAAGTCTGGGGCAGTAGGTGAGCTGGCTGGAATTCGAATTGCATAGAGCCAGCACAGGTCTAATCACCAGTAAAGGAACACTGAAAGGAAGAAGAAACAGGTAAGTCTAAATGCTGAACAGCCATTGCCAACAGATCCTACAACAGCCAGCCTGTGCAGTGACACTGTTGGCCACACAGCGATTTTAAGTGCATGGCAGTTGCTACACACACCAGCTTTCATCATCCAGAGAACTCAGGAGTCCTCCTGAGTCTGCCTGCCAGGCAACTGCATCTACTTCTGAAGTTAAAGCAACAGTGTCTGTTTCTCCCAGCTGATTTTCAAGGATCTTGACAAGTAGCTGATGTGGCTGTCTGACATCAGGCAAAGCAAAAGCTGTTCTCGTCCCCAGTCAGATGAGAGACATGAGAGTGCAGCAAGACTGTTCCTAAGACCTGTCTGGGAAATAAGTAAGGTGGCACCAGCCTTGCACTTATGAATGAAAAGCTTCCAGGCTCAAGCTGGGCACTGGCCAGAGATCCAGTACTCCAAACTAAAATGATAATAAAGTCTGGGACCGAGTACAACCCTAAAGGGCACCCGACCCGTCAGCACAGCTCTGCAAGAAAAGGGACAGCCTTGCTAGCAGGCTTTTTCCAAAAGCCTGTAAATGCCACCAGAAGTACCAGGGGAATGGAAGAATGATTACACTCCCTGTTGTCACTTCATCAAACAGCAGGAGCTCCCAAGAGTCTGAAGTGCTGCAGGTCTCTAAGACTTTATTACAAAAGAAGGAACATTGTGGGCAATTCCAGTTTTCTCTGGATATCATTTAATGGAAGGTCAAAAATTGTGAGTATGTGCTTTTGTCCAAACTGCCTCCTGAAATTTGGAAAAAATCAGCAACCAAATGGTTAATACAGCAGATTTTGACAAGGTGCAACTCAACACACTGAAATCTAGACAGATTTGTTTAAATACCTGTAGTTTTTACAGTAAATTGAGCAGACAAATGGAAACAGAATACGTACTGTATGTTAGCCTGAGACTATTGGTTTAACCAAAATGAAGCCTGAATAACAGTAAATAGTGGAAACATCTCTTTTCAGATAAAGACAGTGGTACTTTTTTCAAGTCAAGGTAAGACTATGCAAAATGGTAATTCCTTGGTCCTTCATTATGTTGGTCCTACAGCTATACTGAGCAAGGAGGCTCAAGTTCTCCCTTTCTCTTCTCCTTTTCTTGATCCCTGCCTGTCCCACCCATGGATAGTCTGCTTTTTGTAGATGTTGGAAAGTTCTCCAATCTGCAGGTCACAGTGAGGCTTCACACCAGCTAGACTGCCTGGGTATTGCCAGAGGGATTACTGCTGTAATTCCCTTTCATCCACTTCCTACAATCGAGGCTTCAAGGCAGCCTAACCCAATCCAAGAAAAAGCTCCCATAAACCCATCTTCTCCTCGACTACAGCTGCAAAATCTTATCCCTGCTGTGCTGCCTCTGGTGTTTGTGCAGCTTGGAGGGAAGCCAGTTCTGGGACTTCAGCTGACAAAAAACAAATGCTGTTAGAGAAGCACTTTCTGGTGTTTCAACGAGCTGACACAGCTCTCAGCAGGTTCAAAGAAACGTGAAAATAAATCAAAAGAAAAATAAGAAGCAGAGCAGCCCAGAGTTCATGGCACTGTGCCTGTGAAGATTGAGACTTACCACATTGCTTTTACATTGCTTCACATTTCCCCACACTGAGAGATCACAACTGGCAACTTGGGTTTGTTATTAGGACCTGTTGGCACATTCTGGGGACAAACAAATACAGAACACTAAAACTTATAAAAGCACAGCAAACCCAGGCAGTGACAGATACCGGAAGATTGGCTAAGAGATCTCTGTAACATGAGGAACAGGGAATTCCAGACACAGCTCCGAGGAGCAGAAAAGCACCATTACACATTTGGCAACAGGCCCAACCATAAGCTGGTGAATTCCCTTTGTAAGCAGAGGTTTGGGACACAGACCAGAGGCTGGTCCTTTGCATTGGAGGGAAGGAACAGAGTAAAAACTGGAGAGCTCCTCATGGAGATACTTGAGGCTGCTCTGGCTTTGATACTAAAAGCAGCTGCCACAAGCAAAACAAACCTGTGCTCACACAGAAAGGAAGGAGACAGTGGCAAAGAAACCCTCATTCTGAGCCTCCTGATGTGCTGGACTCAGCTGTTCTCTGAATCTCTATTTCTTTACTTTGGGCTCACTGTACTGGTACCCAAAGCAGGCTCACCATAATGCTCCAGCAGATTATACCATGCGGTACTACTCTTTCCATGTGACATTTTCTCAAAACCCAACAGCTCTGTGTTTTGCCCTGCTTTCTAGATTAGAGACCCTTATGCACATTATCCCACATGTATCATGGAGTCAGTGCTGGCTGTCTCAGAGAACTTGCTGCTATTTATTAAATCTACTCATTATCCTGCCATGACACCCAGGCCTGATGTTGGCAGCAATCATCACCTGGACTGTATTTATCTTCAGCTCCTGGAAGCCCATCAGGAGATTAGTTTAATTTTTTCTTATTAAACATGCTGATCGTAGTTCAGCAGAACTGATGATTTTGCATCCACTGAATAATCCAAAGAAGTGAGATGCTTTACGCTCTTGTCTGAGCTGCTGATGGAACAACTTTTTAATTCAGCTTCTGAACAAATGCAAAGCAAATAAAGCCAAGAGCGCAATCCCTGCTCAAAGACTATCACAGTCACAAGATCCTAGCATTTCCAAAGCCAACTCATATGACAGCCTGTGCTTCAACAGATTTCCTGCTACATTATAATGATGACAACCAATAATGCCAGTTGTCAACACTGGTATTCACTGGCATCCTGTAAACAGACAGCAGGACAACTCTACTTAATCATGTATGTAACTTTCCAATGCAGACATTCACAAGGAAGTAGCCATATTCAAACTTACTTCAATTTTTCTCATGACCAACAGCCCATCGACAATTTTACCTAGAATGAGAAAATTTATCCACTTCAATATGGCTGGTTTTTACCTTTGTTACCCCCCACCCATCACAGGTATATGCACTTCTGTCCTTCCTGAAAAGCCCTGGGCAGTGTGTAGCTATTGGGCACTTCAGGGTTTGTTATTGATCACTAAACTCATAAAGGAAACAATCCCTCTTCAAACATTTGCCACATTCAGCACAGATTAAGTGCCTCTTCCCATCACAGGGGTAGTGTATGTAGAAATTTGGGCGTTGAGACCACCAGCTTAAGACTGGCCTGGAACTCCTACAGTTCAACCAGCAGTAAATACAAGTTAGCAGATATGGTTTCACAGAATTACTGTCCAAAACTCTGGTGAAAGCTCAGCCCTCTCTAATAGTGGAGAAGAAAGGATCCTTCCACTCATCTGTGCCCTCTGCACTGGCACAAGGATTTGTGTACAAATACAGTACACTGAACACTGATCTGGATTAAAGCTAACCTGTGAAAAAACAATTCATTTCAACAGTGATCCAACAGTGATCCATCACAGTATTAGGTTGTACAAATCCCTCAGATAGCACAAGCGAGGAAGGAAGAATGAGCAGTCCATTCCCAGAGGTGGTTGGGCACTGAACAGGCACCCCAGGGAATGATCACAGCCCCAAGGCTGCCAGAGCTCCAGGAGAATTTTGACAGTGTTCTCAGGTAGAGTGGGATTTTTGGGGTGACCTGTGCAGGGTCAGGAGTTGGTCTTGATGATCCCTCTGGGCTCCTCCCAGTAAAGAAGATTCTGATTCTCACTATTTATTTTAACAGCTTCCCTGCAGGGATGCCTGTGAGCTGCCACTCCAGGACTTTTACTGCAGGTACTCACCGAACACAACATGTTTCCCATCCAACCAGTCACACTTGGAGCACGTGATGAAGAACTGGCAGCCGTTGGTACTCGGACCACTGTTTGCCTGGGGTTTGAGAATAGCAAAATACAACAAGTATACTATTTCAGACTGACCAAAACCGAAGGCAGACACGTAAAGAAGAGGTGTTGCTCAAGTATCTATTATTTTTAGCTTATTGCTAGACAAACCAAAGGAAAGAAAATACATATCTGCAGGAGAGCACACTGTGCTGGGATGTAGCATGTCACCACCTCTGGTCACACTAGAATGTGCAAGAGTCACGTCACCAACTATTTATTATATTTCTACAAAGGCGTGTTCAATACAAGACTCTGCCGAAGTCCAGGCTTTAGAGCACACTCCTGAAAAAAAAGGCTGAATGTTTTGGTGAGAAGTATTTATTGGCTGCAGCATTACCCCGAGGAAAACTGAACACCAGAAAGCAGGGCAAGAAAAAAACCCAGCTGATTTCTGGTTTTTGGGAGGTTTCCTCAGAATAAAAATTTAAAAAATTCAACTATCATGATGAGAAAAGTAACAACTGTATTGGCACACAGAACTCACAGGAACAATGGGATGAAGATGTGAAATTTTATTCACACCCAAGTACAAAACCCAGAGCATTTGCACTCTCTTAAGAAAACATCTCTGCAACACTGAATGCCACTTGTGATATTGACAACCAGGAGCTACTAAAGCAAGTTTCTGTCCTGATGAGTGAACTGGTCAAGTTTTGCAGCTGCAGGACTGCAAAGGACAGGATCATTTTGGCTTTCTAGTTAATGCTAGCCAGCTTCAAAATGATCCAGTTGGGATCTATGGTTTCTGGGATCCAAGGTTTGACCCAGTGTAATGACTTCAGAGCCATGCCACTTTAACACAAAGCTGGCAATACTGGAGTGAATCCCTTCTCTCACACCACAGTACACTAGCTGCTTAGCTGTGCCATGACACCTCTTTTCGGGTCATGTTTTCAACATGGATGAATAACTAACCGAAATTATTAAATGTCCTAAGCAAGTGGTTTTAAGGGCAGAGCAGCTGAAAGAGCTGGGGAAGAAGTAGTTGCGGATAGGAACACTGAAGCACTGGCTCCATTTGCTTTCTATTCCAAAAGTCAGGGTATTGTTCCTACCAGACAATGTGCAACGGTTGCAGTTTCTCCTACTATGTTGAATAGGAAGGTCTGTTTTAAAAGATACCATGGTAACACTGCTGTGGCTTTGGAACTCCCAAATCTCTCTGTTTCATCCTTGCCAAGGTCAGTGTTTGATAACAGTATCAGGAAAGAAGAAAACACCACCAACTCACCACTGTATGAAAACTCTAAGAATTAAGCTCTTCTGAAAGCAATCAAGCTAAGCCTGCCCCAGCACTCCAACAGGCATCAAAGAAAGGATGCTGCAGAATCAGGACTATTGTGTTACTCAACATATTAACCCAAAAGTAGCTGCTTGACTAGTAGCTACAAAGCAGACCTTGTACCCAATGGCAGAGATTCTGTTGCCAAGCAAATACTATATACACTTAGGAAAAGGGCACAGAGAAAGTTCCAAAAGCTTTTTAGTCTGTAATGTCATTATTTTATACTCACCATAGAAAGCAGGCCAGGAGCAGAGTGTTTCAGCTTGAAATTTTCATCTGCAAAAGGACCTCTATATATACTGGCTACTCCAGTGCCATCTCCCTGCATGACAGAGGTACCCAGTCAGCGACAGCATGTGTTCTGTAGCAACTGCTACAGAACAATTCAATTTAAAAATTAATTTAAAATCTCCAAACAAGAGGAAAGGGCAAAATGGATTATGTATTGCCATTTACATACACCAGCAGGGAACACATACAGTGTTTCATTTCTGCGCAAGAACAGCAACCGGTTTCTAACACGTAGTTCACCGTTCACCATTCTTACGTTGGTAGAAGCCCATGCAGATGGTAAGTTTAAGTCCAAGCCTCCTAGAGTGAAGTGGAGGCAACAGATTGCTTGGTACAGACCCATCAGGACTTGGAAGGGAAAAGGGAGGAGATACAGAAGTATGGGATGGCGTGACACAGAAAGCAGAAGTGGTTGCATGGCAAAAGTTGGCTTATAGTGGTTTTATGTATTTCACCTTATTTTCTGTGACTTTATCAGAAATAGGAAAGCAATCTCTCTGTTCTACAAGGACAATTTCTAATATAAAGATTTTCTGTTTACGTTGTACTTTCTACTAAGTCCTTTTGCTCTACTTGCACAGCCCTTGTTTGTTTCCGTCCTTCTCTCTGTAGTTTGCTTAAACTTTTGGCTTTGAGAAAGAAACTTGCACCCTGTCTCAGGGGTCAGTGTGACTGTGCTTGCTCCCCAGGTGGCTCTGTGATAAATATAACATATAAATTTCAAATACTGGAGCAATGTGTAAAGCTCGTTGAGATGCAGTGGAAGTAATACATGCACTGGGACATCTGAGCAGTGTCACAATTAGCAACTACCACAGAGTCTGGTGTTGCTGGACTGCTTGCTGTGTGGTCATTTCTCTCAGAAACTTTCATACAACCATGTTTTATATTAAAAAAAAATCTTTATTGCTTCCCTCATATTTTGAAACACTTCCAAAAATAAAATAATTTTACTGAATCCTAGAACAGCGAAGAGATCCTGTGGCCCTTCAGCCTCACTCATATATTCTGCTTATCCCCATGTCAGAGCACGACCACCATTGTGAGCGCAAAGACTTCTCTATTTTGAGAAAATTTAGTAACAAAAGGTTAGTTTTGATTTAAATGACGTCTTATATTATGCACTGGGTTCTGTACTTAGGGTCTATCTACAATGTGAATTGAAATTCACAGAGGTTTTTGTCTGGAGGAGGACAACAGAAGGGGGAAGAAAAACAGGGCAAACAAAATTTTTCAAGTTTTGAAAGCTTCCAGGGTTTTGGCAGGCTATTGCAGAGAGAAAATATTTTGGGAAAAATGTGTGTTCACCCAAGACTCCATATTTGTTTTCAGGCGGTTTAATGTCCATTGCAGTAGGATGGCAGCAATGCTATGAGGATACCTCCAGTTACTACTGGATACCTCAAAAAAGAAAGAGAGCCCACAAATCAGCACAGACCCTTGGAAACAGTAGCATGTTATACCATAGAGGAAAAGGACAAAAAGAGTACAGGAGTACATACATTTACGAAGTCACCTCCTTGGATCATGAAATCCTTTATTACCCTAAAGAAGTAAACCAACACTTAGTTCTCAGTGGCCAAAAGCCTCAAGAAGCTCAGTGTAAGATGAAAAGCGGTTCTGCCTTGCTGTGCAACAGAAGCTAATAGTCTGTGAATGCTGCAGCCTAAAATTGACAACATATATTAATTAATGGTTGATATGAAGTCCTTTAGGACTCATTGCTTTTGAACAGGGATAGTGATTACATCATACATGCAGTATCTGATGTGGCACACCAGAAACAGAGGATTCCTCCCAGTGGGGAGGACAGCATCCCCAGGTCCCCCAAAGCCATAGAATTACATTAGCCATGATCTGCAAATGTCTGCAACACCACTAACAGCTCAAGGCAGGTCACAAAACCCCATATGGCTCAGGCTGCTATTTAGTGTCAAAACAACAGTAGATGATTTACCTGTGGAAAGTGCTTCCTTTATAACCTATAGGGACACCATCTTTCCTGTAGGGAAGTGAAAAGGAGAATTATTGCAACCTACTGGATATCCCAACAGAAAATCGTCCCAGCAATTCAGAGTCCCAAAGGGTTGCCATATACATTAGCAGCTGCCTTGAAATACAACCAAATGACACAGCCTCTCAGCTGCTGCTGTTGGAGGCATAAAAAAGCCTCGAGTGGGCTCTGCACATGAAATGACTCTGTTCTCTGTAACATCCCCACCATCACCTTCACAGGATCCCACTGTAATATGCAGCATGAGCAGGTGGGCTTTGCAGATAGGGGTTTTTAGAGCCACCTGGGCACACAAAGTCGTATAAGAAAGAGAAATCTGCTATCTCTGTGAGTCTCCAAGCCCCTCACAATTTCCTCAGAGCAGATTTCTCTTCCATTTTGTACAACGTGAAAAAGTTCAAGACAAACCCTTTCTACCTCAGGCAGCCCTGTTTCTCCAGTGGGACACTTAAAGGACATTATAATCCACTTACCTGAATTCACCTGTACAAAACTGCCTGGCAAACAAAAAGAGAGCAGAGTGTTAGGTGCATGTGAACTCTGAGGGCTGCACCAACTAGTGCACAGGATTTTCCTTATTGTGTCAGAGATGTTCCCAGAAAAACAGGAACAGGAAATGGTAATTCCTTCCCCCTGCCATTTCAAAACATACTCAGTGCTCTTTGTAGCGAGGAGGTCAGAGAGCTGACACCAAGGTTGTAAGAGACTGTGAATGTAGGGCAGGCACTGTGTTTGACAGAGATCAGGGTATGTCCATCCCTCCAATGGAAGTGGGATTTCACATGGTGAATCCCTCAGTTGATGGCAGGAGAAATGGGTGGCCAGGAGACCTCCACCATGGCACAAGGCACTGCCTGCTCTAAATGCATGGAGCAAATCAGGAGGCTTCACAGAGGAAGCAGAGGAGGAGCCCTTCCAGCCAGACAGGGTCCCCTGAGAGACCAGGATGCCACACAGCACCTCTGAGAACAGAGACACAAAGTAGGTGAAGCAGTTTGGGGTGGGTGTCAGCTAATCAGTTTGCCATTCTTGCACCAGAAAGCCTTTGCAGTTCCAGTCCAGGCGAGCTGCAGGAACGGTAGCCGCTCATTACCTGAAGTTCTCTGCTGTTTTGGGTACAACATCTGCGAACAGCTCGATCTTCATGCGGCCGACCTCCTGAGGAGACGGGGGCCAGGTGAGTCTTCCAGGACCCTCACACACAGACGCCTGCCGCCCGACCCTCGGCACTCCCCCAAACCGGCCACCTCATTCACCCCCATCCCTTCCGGCCCCTCCTGACGTAGTCCTCCTCCTTTGCCCTGCGAGCCCTTCCCGACGGGCCCAGTGACCCGACAGACCCGCCATCCGCCTCCTTCACCGCCCCTCCCAGCGCTTCCTGCTGCGGCCCTGCAAGCCCCACGTTGAACCCCCGGCAGCGCTCGTGCTCTCTCATCCCCAAAACACTCCGACATCTCCAGTTATCCCCGCAGTCCCTCCCCGGGCGCCGCCGCTCCCCGTCCTGGAGCACCCCCACCTGCCCGCCGATGGTTACATCGAAGAAAACCACGGGGTTGTTGGGATTCGCTGCCAGCGCCGACATCGCGACTACCACTGCCGGAAGCGGAAATGGCGGCGGAAGTGGAAACGGCGACGAAAGGCGAGAGAGGGCCGGGCGGGCGGTGGGGGTAAGGTTGTCCGGGATGTGTGTGGTGTGTCCAGACCGTATCTGTGGTATCCGGGTGGCGTCCGGGGCTCCATCCTGCTGGGGCAGCTCGGACTCCCCAGAGTAGAGCGCTGCTCGGCTGGGAAGACCTGCCCGTTCATCTCCTTGCCCCACTGGGCACACGCCGGCTGAACATAAGCCCAGTTGTGCCCAGACGGGCAAGGAGGCCAATGGCGCGTGGGCTGTACCAGCCACAGTGTGGCCAGTGGAACCAGGACAGTGACCACCCACCTGTGGTGAGGCGCCTCTAGTCCTGGGGTCAGTTCTTGGTGCTTCTTTATAGAAAAGACATAGCGGGGCAGGAGTATGTCCAGAAAAGAGAATAGAACTGGGGAAGGGTCTGGAGCACAAGGAGCAGCTGAGGGAGCTGGGAGGACTCAGCCTGGAGAAAAGGAGGCTCGAGAGGACTTTCTTGCTTTCCACAACCCCCTGGCAGGCAGATGCAGCCGTGTGAGGGTCAGGCTCTGCTCTCAGGGAACAAAGGACAGGACAAGAGGGACTGGCCTCAAGTTGTTGCAGGGCAAGAGGTTCAGGTTGGACATTAGTAAGAATCTCTATGGAAAGGCTCGTCCAGCCCTGGCGCAGACTGTCCAGAGTAGTGGTAGAGTCCCCATCCCTGGAAGAGTTTAAAAGCTGTGTAGATGTGGCACCTGGGGACATAGTTTAGTGGTGGCCTTGGCAGTGGTGGATGAGCAATTGGTCTCAATCTTCTGGATCTTTTCTACTAATTCCATGATTGCAACAGTTAGGTCTGTGCTCGCTTTCAAGGTTTGATCAGCTGAACACTGCCTATGAGTCGTTTACAGGACATCCTTCAATGTTCTGACTGTGCTTGAGCAGAAGTCATGCTTTCTGTGGCAGAAAGATGAGCAAGGTATGTAAACAAGTGCACTGCAACTTTTCTGCTTGGAAAGAGACCTTTCCTGGACGAGAATCCTGATTTGGAAATTGTTATGTATGCACTCAGTGGCTGAGTGCAGCTGTCTGTGTGCAATCAGTGCTGCAGGTGGGCCTTGCCCTTTACTTGTGGCAAGAGAAGGCTGCAGTGTGAAGATCAGCCCTGACTTGGCTTGTACAGAACTGGGCTGGCGCAGAGCACTTTTCTGCCACTGAAATGCCAAAATGGCAGTGTCTGCTTTTGGTGAGCAAAGGTGATCTATTTCTACACCTTCAGCCTGTGATTGGTGACATGGTTTTCTCAGGGCATTTCTTAATGACTCTAAAGATAATTTTTGAGTGTTACTGTTTCCTGAGGGTGAAAATCTACTCAGTGATTTGCACTGGTGAATTGTGTCCTTCAGTGTGTCCCAGCTGTGGTTTTGCTTTAAAAACCCCTGCAGTTCATCTGAAGATACCTTTTTTGCAGGCCAGGGATGAGCAGCAGTACAAGATGAATGATGCCTCAAGACGTCTCTGCCAAAATACATATTTACTTCTCTATGCCAGGTAGGAAGAAGTGTGAAAGGATGTTCAGAATATACTCTCACTTGTGTTACTGATCCTTTTGCTGTTCTTTTCTGATGGGTTTTGGTTTTTTTCATAGGAGAGAATGTCTGTTTGTCCAGGTGAGTTCTGTCTGTCTTGCAGTTTGACAGGCCATTTCTTCTCCCTCACTGTTAGGCACTAATCTGGGCTTGTGTAAATTGCCAGATGTGTGCTCTCTGAGAAGGGCCAGTTGTGAAAAGGGGCAAAATGGACATCTGAGAGTATAAAGATGAGTCACTGCCTGAAAGGGACAGACATGGCTGGAAAACTGATCTATTTTCCAAAGCCTTGTGCTGCTTCAGTCTTCTGCATGTCATGTCAAGTGTGCCAGAAAATGACAGGCCTGAAGCTGCAAGGAGCTGCAAGAAATCAAGGAGGTGGAGAAAGCCCACACACACTGAGGAGGGGAAGAACTTTAATAGAAGCCAGCCAGACATTCCATCTCCCAGGAGATGCAGGGCACCCTCGCCACCAGCTGGGACATGGCCATGGGAGCTGGCTCAGCTGTTCCCATAGGGAGAGAAAGAGCCTCCTGATGGCAGAAGCTCAGGGTAGGATGGTGTAAGAATGAAGAAAGGGAACTTTCTTCATTCATCCTCAAAAGAGGAGGACTAAAAAGTAGCAACATTTGCAACATTGCAACAGTTGCCTCACTCTTTGCCAATGATTTCAAGTGCATATGGCTTCTGTACACACCTGTTCAGTACTGGTCACCAAGCTTCCCAGCATAACCTGCCAATGACCATCAAAGGCTGCAGATATCTCAGAAGAATGTTGACCATTAAACCTGACATTTGTGATTGAAACAATAAAGCCATCAAACCAAACCCAGTCCCAACTGATACTTCTGATTGTTCTATAGAGAGTTTGACCATGCAAGAAACAGACAGGGTTTTTTAAAATTTGTTTAACTCAAGACTTCTTTTATGAACACTCCCCTGTGATGCAGAAAGGTGGATGCTTTCTACACCTGTATTGAAAGAGCATGCAGAGACCTCAGGGAAAAAGAATTCTCAGGAGCAGTGTGGCCAGGGCTCCTGGATCAGAGGCTCAGCTCCCCTGTGTGTGGCTCATGTTCTCCCAAGTGCAACATCCAGGGAGAGATGTCTTTGCAAGAGAGATGGGGAAACCAAGCAACTACAAGCATGGACACTGACAGTCCCCATCAGCAGGGCTGTTTGGTTAAGCAGGTGGATTTCCACTCTTTTTACTGCTTCTTTTGGTGAAGAAATTGGTTTCCTGGCAGACTTGGGCAGTGGAGTTTGATTAAAAAACACAACACTTCACCTTGAAGATGATTCTGCAGTGTCTCACACAAGCTGCAGTTCATATACCTTCTGTCCTATTTCTCAGCTATCCCAAAAATCACAAAACCAAGACAAACATTTAGGCATTTCATATCACAGAAAGTATAAAGCACCAGCTCCCAATCCTGCTGTGAAGCTCACTCCAAAATGAGGAAAGCATCCTCTCTGATCTCCACTGCCAGTGCTCGGAGCTGCTGTGCCCTCTAGCAACCAAGTCCAATGAAAAAGGTGTTGGGAGTAGGGGATGTGAGCAGGAGCAGAGTCCAGATGAGCATCCAAGTGCAGGGATCTTTCTTGGCATCAGTCACATTCTGGTGACCTGTGTAAAAGTCACTTCTTCAGCAGCCTCGGAGAAAGGGAAAGATACTTTACTATACAATTACTAAGATAAATGGTATTATTATTTAGCTACATGTGTTGCATCTGCATAAACCAGTTCTTTGTGCCCTGTGCCCTTACCTTCTCAGGCACACATGGCATCAAAAAACACCCTTGCAAATTATGTAAAAATTGCAATACAAGCCAGGTTACTCTTCCGCATCATCTGCTCAACCAACAATGTGTCTCTCCAGGGCCTGCAGACTATGAGTGGCCTCAGTTTCCACTCAATTTTTTTCATGTCCTCTGTCTTCTCCTCTCTCCCTGAGCTCTCCTCTCTGCTGGACACTCTTCTCAGTCACTCCCTGACCTCCCAGTGCTTTTCACTGTAATTGTGCTGGCAGATGTTACCTAAAAACACTATCCCAGTTTGGTGATCTGCACATTTTCCTCTTCTCTTGCTGCTGTTTGATGCATTTTTTTTATCTTATGAGCTCTTTTGCCCTGGCTCCCTCCTGCTGTTAAACCCAGTTCCTGCAAGAGAAGTGACAGTCAGTATCTCCTCCGTGGTCCCTTACCTTACCTCTCTGACTTGGACAGCTGGTGGGAACCATCACAGCGCCTCCCAGTACATGCTTGTCTCTGGGTGTGGAACATAGTTTCTGAAGGAGAAGAGGGAAACTCACAGTAACGCCTTGGCAATCTCCTGCTGGTAGAGCTGATTGGAAGGCAGCTCTCCAGGCTGCCAGTGAGGCAAGTTGGCATCAAGTCCTAAGGCTGGTTCAGGGATGCGTTTGAGTAAAGTGACACATTCTCAGCTCCACAGCTTCTATGGGCAAGCCATGTCAGTGCTTCACCACCCTCACGGAAGAATTTCTTCCCAGTGTCCCATCTAACCCTGCCAGATAACAGTGTGATGCCATTCTTCCTTTACCTGTCATACCAGCTTTTCCCAAGTCCCTCTCCAGCTCTTCTGGAGCCCCTTTAGGCACTGGAAGGGGCTCTAAGTTCTCCCTAGAGCCTTCTCTTCTCTGGGCTGAACCCTGGCTCTTAGTCTGTCCCCTGAACAGAGCTTCTCCAGCCCTCAGAGCAGTTCCATGGCCTCTGGACAGCAGGTCCACATCCTTCCTGTGCTGGCGAACCCAGAGCTGGAGGCAGCACTGCAGGTGGGGTCCTGTCTGAGTGAAGAAGAGGGGCAGAACCCCCTCTCACCTGCTGCCCATGCTGTGGGGATCAGCCCAGGACAGTTAGTTTCTGGGCTGTCGGTGCACATGACCAGCTCATGTCCAGCCTCTCACCAGTATCCCACATCCTTTTTGGTGGGGTTGCTCTCAATCTCTTTATTCCACAGTCTGTATTGATACTGGGTGTTACCCTGACCCATGTGCAGCACCTGCATTTGGTCATGTTGAACCTCCTAAAGTTCCTGTTGGCCCACTGATTGAGCCTGTCCAAGTCCCTCTGGATGGCCCTGCTGTCTAGGCACATCACCTGCACTGCTCAGCTCGGTGTCATTTGCCAGTGGGCTGAGGGTACGCTTGATCCCACTGTCTGTTTCATTGATGAGGATATTGAATAGTACTGGTGCCAGTACAGACCCCTGAGGGACATCCATTGTCACAGATGTCCATCAGTACTCAGCCATCTGTCCATCCATTAATCTGTCCTTTTGTCCTTCTGTCTGTCTATCCATCCAGGCAACCATCTGTCCACTCTCCCATCTATCCTATCCTCATCCATCTTGCCATCCTTCCCTTTGGCCTGGCCGTCCCTGCTCTTTCCATCTGCCCAGCCATCCGCCTGTGAGAGACTGGAATGTTTATGGTTAAAACTCAAAACATTTGTGCCCCATCTGAAGTGTTACATCATACAGTGTAGAACTCCTGCTCCAAGGGAGGTATCTGGGTGTTCCCACTAAGCCTGGGTATATATTAACCTATTGATCTTTGCATTTTGTAGGCTTCCTCCACCCCGATAGATCAAGACCGTGAACATCACTTTGACCAACTTTAATTAAAATTGCAACAACCAGGTTTGTTGCTGGACCTGCTTGTGGGTGATAACTGTATAAGCATTCTGTTCTTATCCTTTCTTTCTCTTTCTTTTTCCTTATAAATTTTCTTTAATGTTATTTTTATGCTTTTATATTGCTGATAGGAAAGGTGAATGCTAATGTCTTCACAAACAATTTCATGGGTGTGGGTGTGGGTATTAACGTCTTTGATATGAGTCTTAATGTCTCTACTAACTTTGAGCCACAGGTTTGTTACAGAACCCAGACTGTTTGACTGCTGAAATGGCAAATGGGTCTGCAAAAGTCTGAGTTTCTGAACTTGGGCCAAAATTTTATGTTTAAGGGGGGAATATGTGGTAGGTGATTTGGGAAGGCTTGTACATTCTGAGTACCTCAGCCAGTGGGGAAGGGAAGAGGGCAACATGTGGCTGGGAATTTAGAATAAAAGGAGGCTGCGCCCTCCAAAACTTCAAGAGAGAAAACCCAGTGGGTGTGTGCCCCAGTGGACTCTCTCCCTTTATTCAACTAAAGTTGCAGGACTCCTCTGTCTTTTTGGACACTGGCTTTTCAGTGTGTGATTTTCTGCCCATTACTATAGATAATAACCCAAACAGCTGCATTTTAAAACTTGCTAAAAACCTTATTCTACCTTAATGTTCTAAAGTTTGCAAAAAAAGTTTGTCCTTGAACTTCCTGAGTATTTTGTTGTTTCTCCCACACACTGCCCAAAGTAAATCAAAGAACCTTCCCCTAAACCCTCCAGGCAGACTGGGGCATGACACCACCTCAGCTAGTCATCCAGGTATGCATCCATCCCTCATCCTGGCTATCCCTGCTGTCCATCTCTCCGGCCATCCAGCCCAATCATTATTTCATCTGGCCATTCATCCATCCATCTGTCCAGACAATCCTTCCCATCTCTCCCCTGGCCTGGCCATCTCTGCTGTGTGTCTGTCCATATGGCCTATGGCTGGCCAATCCTGCTGTTCATCCATCCATCCATCCATCCATCCATCCATCCATCCATCCATCCATCCATCCATCCATCATCCATCCATCCATGCCCCACAATGGAGAGAGGGAGGTGTTTGTCTCTCCATCTATCCCTGGCCCTCACCCCCTCACGAAGCCTTCTCCACCCAATTTCCCCCATGACCCTGAAGCAGATGAGCTGGACAATGACTATCCCTGCTGCAAGAACAAGGACAAAGTGACACCTTGCAGGGGAACAGAGAGGCACAGGTGGGAATCCCCATCTCCCCCAGGCAGAGGATGGGGATGAAGATGATGGTGAATACCATTCTGCAGGAGCAGGACAACCCCTACATGTGTGACAGGGTAGGGAAGTTTGCGGGAGACAAACCCCCAGAATTGACCCCCATCAGCACAAGCACAAGTACAACGGCATGACTGGGAGCTGAGAAGCTGGAATAAAAGTGTGGATAGGGACTCAGAACCCAGCTTGGGAGGGTTCCAGACCCCATTTGGAGATTCCAGGAGTGCTGGGGGAGTCTCTGTCCTATGGGGGGGGGGTTCTGGGGGTCTTGGCCTCTTTTATGGGACCTCATGTGTCGTGGAGGGGTCAGACAGGTGGTGAGGGGAGGTTTGCCCCTTGCTGCATTTGAGGGTGCTGTGAGGGGATATTGGTGGAGGGTGTTCTCAATGCCTGTGTCGCCTCTACTCTGGATTTTGGTTGGGGTCAGCACTTCTGGGTGAGTCACCACCAGCTGCTGCTGACAGTGGTTTTGGGGTGGTTCTTGGGTTGTTTTGTCCTTTCCCAAAAATCTCCTTGCAGGGATATCCGACTGGTCTTGGGACTTTGTGCAGCCAGCAAGCTCGGTGCTGGTTTTGAAGCTCAGGATGAGTGGAGCTGGTGCTGGCCACACCATGCCACCAACACCAAAGGCAGTTTTTGTAAGCAGGCAATGCCAAGTGCTAGGAGAGCCTCTGCAGCTCCATTCAAGGCCAAGGAATAGACCACTGAGGAACCACTGGGTCTGGCTGTGCTGAATCTGGCTTCCCACTCCAGTTTGGGGAATGTCACAGGGTGAATAGAAGCTTTAAACAAGTCTTGCCAGTTTAAATTCAAGAAATTACTCTGGCCCACAAGTTCTAAGGATAGTGCATTAGGTCTATTTATAAATGAGTTATTTATTAAACAGACAGGAGATAACATGAAAGATGTTAATTAGAATTACTTACTATGCAGTATAAAATTAAAGGAACTACTAGTAGATTATATGGAACAGTGCACAATATCAAGGTACCTATATTAAAGCCAGTAAAAGAAATAGTACTGATTAGGAGTCAAATGTAACTTACTACCGAGATGATGATAATGTACAGAGAGTTCTTTTACTCAGCCTCCAGAGGAGTAACTGGAAAGCAGGCATCCCTGTTACGGGGAGAAACTACACACATTTCCAGAAAAATGTGCAGATTTTTGCTTTGTGAAAGCAGCTTTTATAGTTTATGAAGTGAGGTGTTTGTCAGACAGAAATCCAGCTTATCTTGCCAAATTTCACTTCAACAGTAAGGTGTTGGCAGTTGGGAGATGCCAGACTAATGTTAACCCCATGACACCAAAATAATTCATACAAGACAACTTGCCCTTTTTGAGCTATCTGACCAGTTAACAAGCTACAGGTAAGTTTTTTGGGGTGTGAGATGCCCTCCTACAGGAGAAAAACAGAAAACACAAGTTTTCTGGAGTTCATGCTGTTGTTGAGCCTGGGGATGGGGGTCCCCCATGCTGCGGTGGTGAAAGTGACAGGCCTTTGCCAAGTGCTCTGCCAGCCCTGGGTGAGAAGCTGGGACCCCCCCCAAGTCTTGGCAGTACCAAACTCCCCAGGCAAATAATCAGTTGAAATGCCCAGTTTTTGGCAAAATTATTTATTGGGGCGTCAATGTGAGAAACATAGCCGGTAGCATCTGGCACAGTATGTTCTGTTGCAGCCCTGACTGTGGTCTCCTCCAGCAAGGCGCTGGGTTTTGGTGGTGGGGGTGCTTGAGGGTGAGGAAGAAGAAGGTCTCTTGCAAGCTCTGGACTGCTGCAATGTATGCAAGGGTTGCTGTGGGGTCTCAGTGATGCTGGGAGTGCCACTGGCTCTGGGGTAGGAGGAGCGTGCTGAGTACTGCAGGGGCATCCCAGCCCAGCCTCTGGAGCCTATTCTCCAAATCCCTGGAGCCTTGGGGTTGCGCCACATCACCAGAGCTCTCTGTGGTGGGGAACAGGGAGGAAAGCATGGGGAGGGGTTGAATGTTACCTCCTTTTTTTGTGGGAACCTCAGGCACCCAGGGACATGTAGCGCCAGGAAACCCAAGTATGGAAGGGACCCCAAGCACCCTTTGTCCCAGAGTGCCCATTCCCAGGAGCCCCCTCCCTGTACCTTGGCACAGGATGAGCTGTAGCATGTTCCAGGCAGGTTGTGTTCCATGATGCCACTGACTGGGCTGCCATACCACTGGCTATACCGTTTCATTTTGCTGGGAGACCGTGGCACAGCCAAGTGACCCTTGGTGGGCTCCATCTGGGGACACCAGTGGTGCTGAC
This sequence comes from Onychostruthus taczanowskii, assembly GCF_017590055.1. Classification (NCBI taxonomy): domain Eukaryota; kingdom Metazoa; phylum Chordata; class Aves; order Passeriformes; family Passeridae; genus Onychostruthus; species Onychostruthus taczanowskii. Next base: position 814,952 of record NW_024498741.1, read on the forward strand.
AGTGCTGGCTTCCACAGTAGACGAGACTGGGGGCTTGACAGATGTCCTGCTGACACTTGTCACCAGTGTCCCCAGCTGGCTCAGCTAGGCTGAGCCCATCCATCTGGACAGTGGCCTTCTGGATGCCTCCCTGGCTGACAGGGATGAAGGCACCTTTCTCTCTGCCTGGGAAGATCTCGGCTATGCTGGAATCCTTACAGGAAGCCCGCAGGTCTTCCTGGCTGAGCTGGTAGTACTGGGTGGCCTCAAAGCCGGCCTTCACCTCCTGCATGGAGATGAAGGGATGATGAAGGGCAGCACTGGGTGTGATTCGCTCATGTGAGTCCCAAGTGAGCATCCTCTTCACCAGCTCCACCATCCTGTACAGATCACAATGCTTAGCTAGCTCCTCCTGATCAGGATCAGGCATCGGACAGACATTCACCACCGCCAACTGATCCAGTGAGGAAAAGATATGCTCCCTCCTCTCCATTGGCTTTGCTATCACCTTCCCTGGTGGTTTGAGCTGCCAGGTACCAGTGGAACATGGCACACGTTGGAAGAAGGACTGTGTCTTCTGGGCAGCGCAGAGCAGCTCACCCCGGGGTAGGCCCAAGGTGGAGCAGATGTAGCATACCTGGTCGTATTCATCATTGCCAGGGTAGAGTGGCCAACCCAAGTGAAGCTCGGCCATCACGCAGCCCAAAGACCAGATGTCCACCTTCTCGCAGAAGGGCAATCCCAGCAAGATCTCTGGTGCCCGGTAGAAGCGGGTTTGGATGTAGGGCTCCTGGACATGGCAGACCTCAGGGAGGAGGATAGCGGAGCCAAAGTCAACAAGCTTGATGTGGAATGGATAGCGTGCATGGTCCACCAGCATGATGTTCTCTGGCTTAAGGTCAGCATGGATGATGGAGAGCTCCTTCAGCTTGACCAATGCCACCAGCACCTGTGCTGTGATGGTACGGATGTGTCGGACTGGCAGAGGTGAGAAGTTGTTCTGCTTTTGGAAGTCAAAGAGGTTTTGCTGCAGCAGCTCAAAGACCAGGTAGGTCCAAACCGTGTCACTGAAGGACTCGAGGAAATGAATTATGTGAGAGTCCTTTGTGTTCGCCTCCCGCAAAGCCTGCATCAGCCTCAGTTCATTCTTCACTATTTGGCCATCATGATCACAGTTCTTCAGGATCTTGATGGCCACCATCTCCCCAGTGCTCCTGGACTGCCCCTGGATCACCTGTCCAAAAGTCCCCTTCCCCACCACGGCCATTATGTCATAGCACTCGGCACCTACCACTAGTGTCACCATGGTGGTTTGACTCTTCACCAGGGGCTCAGGATCCTCCAGCTCAGCACCCAGTGGGGACTGGAGACACCTAACTCTCCCAACCCTGCCTCACAACCCTGTAGGTTCCAACATCACCATGACAACACATGATGTCACAACAGAAGCAACCTGGGTGGAGGAACCCCCTGAAACCAACACTGGCCCTCCCGAATCCAGCCCTGCTGTCCCCAGATCCATCCATAACCTCAATAACTCATCCCTGGTCCCCCCAGAATGGATCCCAGCCTCCTGAAAACTCATTTTCAATGCCCTAACCCCTTTCCCTGGTCCTCCAAAATCCATCCAAGTCCTCCATGACCCATATACAGTCACCCAAAACCAATTTCTAGTCCTCTAAACACAGTCTCTTGTTCCCCAAAACCCATTCAAGCTTCCCAAGATCTATTCCCCAAAACCCATCCAAGGCCCCCAAAACCTCCCCTAGTCTCCCAAGCCCATCTGAGCACCCCATGATACATACCCAATCCCCAAATCTCCAGGCAAACATAACCCGCCCCAGGTCCCCCAAACCCAGCCCTAGCCCCTTGAAATCCACTCCTGTTTCCCTAAAACACAGCCTAACTCCCCCTCGTATTGCCAGCCTGAGAAAACCTGTCTCTGGCTCCCCAAACCCCATGCCCAGACTGCAGTTTACTTTTTTTTGGGCATTAACATTTATTTGGGCATTAACATTTTTTGGGCATTAACGTTTATTTCAGCCAAGCCAAGTGCAAGGCGCCCTCCCCTACTTGAAAGTATACACAAAATCTTTGAACATCCTCCAAAAAAGATGGATTCAGGGGAGTAAGTGAGTTAAAGAGGGTTTGGGGCAGTGATGCCCTACCATCACCATTTTAAGGGATTGCCAAAGATTCCCGTGTTTGGTGGGGGGATCATTGCTCACCACAGAGTTGGGAGCTCAGTGCCAGCTTATGCAGCTGAAATTTAAGGGTTCCCTCACCCCTGAGTCCCCCCCAGACTGAAACATGGGTGACTTCCATCATCACAGGCTGCTGGTTGAATTGGGGGCCCCTGGGGAAGAGCTCAGCATTGGGTAACAGCCTCTTCTTCCCCTTGTGCTGAGCGATGGGGCCTCTGGTGGGGACCCCTCAGAGGAGAAACACGTGCTGGGCATCCACTGCCAACAGTGGACTTTGCCCTCTGCAGCCCTATTGACATGGGGCTGGAAGTTCTCCACCTGTTTGGTTTCTCCTTTCTCCTTCAGTTTTACCACTGCTGCTGTCTTCACACTGCCCATCCTCATCCTCCCCTCACCTTCCAGTGCACTCCCAACCAAAACTATACCAAATTTTTGCAATTTGATTCTAGACCAGCATCCCAGAATTTTATCCTTCCTGGTGGTCTCTTCATTGATCCATCCATCCCCAGTGGTCCAAATTCAATACTGGCAGCTTCAACATCTGCATGCTGGTGGGTTTTGGTATCCTCTGCCTGACTGGATCCTCTGGTTGTTGCACTAAGACAGTGCAACCCACCAGTGGAGACAGTAAACTACTGGGTCAATGGCTGCACTCACTCCTCTCCCATTGTTCCCCTGGTTTTCAGTTTGAACTGGATTGTGTCAGGAGACTATAACTTCTTCCTTCCTGCTGTGACAATGATTAAGCTCCCAGGTCTTTCCCCACGTCTCATTATTTTGGGGTCCTGTTAAGATCTGGTTTAAACCCAGAAGAGCAAAAAAACCCGAAGTCTCTGTGTATAAAACGGAAAGAATTTGAAAGTTCAAAAATGTGATTAAAACCAAACAGGGTTAGATGTTGGTGCCAAAAACTTGATATATTTTATTTAATAGTAGAAGAGGGAAGGAAGGAAGTGGCGGAAGTGGTGGAAGGAAGTGGCAGAAGGAAGGAAGTGGTGGAAGTGGCAGAAGGAAAGAAGGAAGGAAGGAAAGAAAAAGAAAAAGAAAGAAAGAAAAGAAAGAAAAGAAAGAAAAGAAAGAAAAGAAAGAAAAGGTGTGTGAGGAGTGGGGGGACAGGGAGAGAGTGACAGGGGTTAGGTAGAAACATTATCACCTTTCTGGTGGTCCCACTGATGTCTCATTGCTCCCCTTCATCTGGTCTTGGTGGTGAGGTGTTGCTGACTCTCCGCGTGTTGAGACACGAGGCTTGACTCCATTTCAGAAGGCTGATTTATTATGTTAAATATTATATTAAAATACTACATTGAGACTATACTAAAGAACAGAGAGATCAGAAGGCTACAACAAGAATAGAACAGCATAGCATAACAAAATCCTGTGACTGCTCACAGCCTTGGCACAGGTGGCTGTGATTGGTCATCAATGGAAAACAATCCACATGGACCAATCATGGATGCACCTGTTGCACTCCACAGCAGCAGATAGTAATTGTTTACATTTCTCTCCTGAGGCTCCTCAGCTTCTCAGGAGAGGAAAAATCCCAGCAAAGGATTTTCATAATATCATGGCTACATTTCACCCTTTTAAATTTATTAAATTAAATAGAAAAAGAATGTTTGTAATTTCTTCTGCTGGGCCCTTGCAGAAGAGAGAACAAACACTTCTTGAGGTTCATCTGTTGCCAATCAAAACCTCAATCAACTGCTGATGTGGAATGGTCAGGGAAATTCTTCAGCTGTAGAGCATCACATTCTATCATGTCACTAAAACAATCTTAAAATAGAAGAAAATGCAAAAAACTCATGCAAAGAAAGTTCATTGTTTCAAGTCCAAACAGCTGAGTTTCAGGACAGAGTCCATGGACTGAAGATGTTCCTCTTTGACATCTCTGGAAGTCCCCTTTGGTCCTGAAACAGGCTTGCAGAATTCTGAAACAAAGAACTGCTAAAGAAAACAACAAGAATTATCAAAAATCCATTGACAGTCATGAAACAATTCAGAGAAAAATTCTGGAATGCCCTGGACACAGCTCTTCATTGAACCACTTGGGCTGAGGCACATTTTTGGCTTTTCAATGCTTTTGAGCTGCTAGCTCTTTCCACTTTTCTTTCTTTCTTTATTTATTTTATTTTATTTTTTTTTCCCCAAAAGAAGAGTAGCAGCAGCAGCAGCGGGTCTCTAGGTCCCTTTGGTGGCCCTGGTCCTCGTGGGTGGACCAGGGACCCCAGAGCTGGCCCACAGAACGGTGGCCCAGGCCCGGGCAGGGAGCTCAAAGCTCCCAAACGCGCGATCGCAGAGTCGACCCCCAGAACATCTCCAGTCCGGCAGACAGCGGCGGGGACATGGCCCCTCTCTGGGACAGGCTCTTGTTCATCGCCGCTGTAGTCAATCGAGTTGCCTGGCAACACGGGCGGATCCACGGGAGGCGGTGCTGCCGCGCTCGGGAATCCGGCAAACTGCTGGAACCGGCGGGGCTGGCCCGGGCGGCGGCGCGGGGTCCGGTGCCTCCTGCGGGGCTGGCCGAGGCTGGATCGGGTCCGCGCCCTCCCGGAGCCCGCGGTTCGTCTTTGAGAGGTTTCTCTCGTGCCGTACCTGGTGGAAATGGGGCGCGACCGCGCCACCGAGCTACAAGCCCTGCAGCCTCCCTTTTCTTCAAAGCACGGAAGAGAAGTTGGGACCCCGTACACATTACGGAGGGTTTAACACCCTGGGCCTCTGTCCACTCAAAAACAGATTTCATGAAATCCCAAAGATCTAAATCAAAGGAGTACACTACATCCGGAGGTCACCAATTGTTGGTGACTCTCCGCGTGTGGTGACACGAGGCTTGACTCCATTTCAGAAGGCTGATTTATTATGTTAAATATTATATTAAAATACTACATTAAGTCTAGACTAAAGAACATAGAGATCAGAAGGCTACAACAAGAATAGAACAGAACAGAATAACAAAATCCTGTGCCTGCTCACAGCCTTGGCACAGGTGGCCGTGATTGGTCATCAGTGGAAAACAATCCACATGGACCAATCATGGATGCACCTGTTGCATTCCACAGCAGCAGATAGTAATTGTTTACATTTCTCTCCTGAGGCTCCTCAGCTTCTCAGGAGAGGAAAAATCCCAGCAAAGGATTTTTCATAATATCATGGCTACAGTGAGGGTCCCCCATTGCTGCACCCTGCCACACCACGATGAAAAGTATGGAATCCAGTGCATTAATATACGTTTTGGGCAGGGGGGAATGCCCATACGCCTCCCTGGCAAGAGGTTACTGCAATTTGCAATACTGTGAATTTGTTGCATCATCTACAGTGTTCTGGTGCAGGGTCTGGGGACTCCTTGGGAGTGCCTTTGACGGGCCATGACGCGTCCTGTGCCGTATATAAGATTTTCCTGGGGTGAAGGGCCCCTGCAGCTTGGGGTCAATTGCACAGTAGAGGGTGGGTGATAACTGCCTCAAACCAGAGGTATTTTCACCACACACATCAGATGAAAGCTGGAGTTTGGGACTTTGAGCACTTGCAGAGGCCTACTTTCTGGCAGCTTTAGTTTTGGAGAAATCCAGCAAAATTTGCACATTGCATGCTTGGCTGGCCATGGTCAGCCATGTGGAGTGGGCACAAAGAGAGGCCACTTTCCAAGGGAAAAAGAAGTAATTTGCCCATGGTCTGGGCATCAGATGACAGCTGGCGTTTAGGGCGCTGAGCAGTTGCAGGGACAGAGTTTCTGGCAGCTTTACTTTTAGAGAAATCCAGCAAAATTTGCAAATATCTACCTTGGGTGGCCATGGTGGGCCAGGGCGAGTGGCTGCAAAGAGAGGCCATTTTCCAGGGGAAAATGAAGTCGTTAGGCCAGGCTCTTGGTATCAGATGAAAGCTGGCGTTTGGGGCACTGAGCACTTGCAGGGACCTAGATTCTGACCACTTTAGTTTTGGAGAAATCCAGCAAAATTTGCACATTTCTGGCTTGGGTGGCCAGGGTTGGCGAGGGCGAGTGGCCGCAAAGATAGGCTATTTTCCAGGGGAAAAAGAAGTCCTTTGGCCAGGCTCTGGGTATCAGATGAAAGGTGGTGTTTGGGGCTCTGAGGACTTGCATTGGCCTAGACTCTGACCACTTTAGTTTAGGAGAAATCCAGCAAAATTTGCAAATTTCTAGCTTGGGTGGCCAGGGTGGGCCAGAGCGACTGGTCACGAAGAGAGGCAATTTTCAAGGGGAGAAGGAAGTAGTTTGGCCAGGGTCTGGGCATGAAATGACAGCTTGCACTTGGGGCTCTGAGCACATGCAGGGGCAGATTTTCTGGCCACTATATTTTTGGAGAAATCCAGCAAAATTTGGAAATTTCTGGCATGGTTGGCCAGGATTGGCAGGGGTGAGTGGCCACAAAGAGAGGCTATTTCCCAGGTGAAAAAGAAATCGTTTGCCAGGGGCCTAGGCATCAGATGAAAGCTGGCGCTTGGGGCTCTGAGAACTTGCATTGGCCTAGTTTCTGACCACTTTAGTTTTAGAGAAATCCAGCAAAATTTGCAAATTTCTTGCTTGGCAGGCCTTGGTCAGCCATGTGGACTGGCACAAACAGAGGCTATTTTCCAGGGGAAAAGAAGAGATTTGCACAAGGTCTGGGCGTCTGATGAACGAAGGCATTTGCCCAGGGTCTAGGCGTCAGATGGCAGCTGGCGTTTGGGGCTCTGAGGATTTGCAATGGCCGAGTTTCTAAACACTTTAATTTTGGAGAAATCCAGCAAAATCTACAAATTTCTGATTTGGTGGACAGGGCTGATGAGGGCGAGCGGCCACAAACAGAGGCCATTTCCAGGGGAAAAAGATTCTGACCACTTCAGCAAACACGCCCTTTCATCTGATA
>NW_024498742.1:0-2678 GCF_017590055.1 Onychostruthus taczanowskii
CAAACCCACCCCAAAATACACCCAAAAGTACACCCTAAACACCCAAAATACACCCAAAACCACCCCAAATACACCCAAAAACCGCCTCAAATACACCCAAAACCGCCCAAAATAGACCCAAAAACCACCCCAAGACACCCCAAACATCCAAAATACCCAAAATACACCCCGAAATACCCAAAATACACCCCGAAATACCCAAAATACACCCAAAAACCACCCCAAACACCCCGAAACACCCAAAATACCCAAAAAAACACCCCAAACACCCAAAATACCCAAAATACACCCAAAACCGCCCAAAATGCACCCAAACCCCGCCCCAAATACACCCAAAACCACCCAAAATACCCCCAAAACCGCCCAAAATACACCCCAAACACCCAAAATACACCCAAAAACCACCCCAAACACCCAAAATACACCCAAACACCCAAAATACACCCAAAACCCGCCCCAAATACACCCAAACCCACCCAAAATACACCCAAAAACCACCCAAAATACACCCAAAACCGCCCCAAATACACCCAAAAACCGCCTCAAATACACCCAAAACCGCCCAAAATAGACCCAAAAACCACCCCAAGACACCCCAAACATCCAAAATACCCAAAATACACCCCGAAATACCCAAAATACACCCCGAAATACCCAAAATACACCCAAAAACCACCCCAAACACCCCGAAACACCCAAAATACCCAAAAAAACACCCCAAACACCCAAAATACCCAAAATACACCCAAAACCACCCAAAATGCACCCCAAACCCACCCAAAATACACCCAAAAACCACCCAAAATACACCCAAAACCGCCCCAAATACACCCAAAAACCGCCTCAAATACACCCAAAACCGCCCAAAATAGACCCAAAAACCACCCCAAGACACCCCAAACATCCAAAATACCCAAAATACACCCCGAAATACCCAAAATACACCCCGAAATACCCAAAATACACCCAAAAACCACCCCAAACACCCCGAAACACCCAAAATACCCAAAAAAACACCCCAAACACCCAAAATACCCAAAATACACCCAAAACCGCCCAAAATAGACCCAAAAACCACCCCAAGACACCCCAAACATCCAAAATACCCAAAATACACCCCGAAATACCCAAAATACACCCCGAAATACCCAAAATACACCCAAAAACCACCCCAAACACCCCGAAACACCCAAAATACCCAAAAAAACACCCCAAACACCCAAAATACCCAAAATACACCCAAAACCGCCCAAAATGCACCCAAACCCCGCCCCAAATACACCCAAAACCACCCAAAATACCCCCAAAACCGCCCAAAATACACCCCAAACACCCAAAATACACCCAAAAACCACCCCAAAACACCCAAAATACACCCAAAAACCACCCCAAAACACCCCAAACACCCAAAATACACCCCAAACACCCAAATTACACCCCCAAACACCCAAAATACACCCCAAAATACCCAAAATACACCCAAAAACTGCCCAAAATACCAAAAATACACCCAAAAACCACCCCAAACACCCCGAAACACCCTAAAACACCCAAAATACACCCAAAAACTGCCCCAAACACCCCGAAACTCCCCAAAAACACCCAAAATAAACCCCCAACACCCAAAATACACCCAAAACCACCCAAAACCGCCCCAAAATACACCCAAAAATGCCCAAAATACACTCAAAACCGCCCAAAATATGCCCAAAATACCCCCCAAACACCCAAAATATCGCAAAAATACGCCAAAAACTGCCCCAAACACCCAAAATACACCCAAAACCCACACCAAACAGCCCAAAACACCCAAAGTACCCCAAAATACCCCAAAAATACCCCAAAATACCCCGAAATACCCCAAAATCCACCCAAAACACCCCGAAATACCCCCAAAACCACCCAAAATATACCCCAAAATACCCAAAAAATATCCCAAAACACCCAAAATGCCCCAAAACACCCAAAATTACCCCAAAATAACCAAAGTTACCCCAAAAATGCCCCTCAAAACATCATAAAATCCCCCAAAATTCCCTAAACCCTCCAAATCCCATAAAATCCCCTCAAAATCCCCCTAAAATCTCCCCAAAATCCCCCAAATCAACCCCAAAATTCCCACAGTCCCCCAAAATCTCTCCCAAATCCCGAAAATTCTTCCAAAAATCCCCCAAAACCCCCCTAAATCGACCCTAAAATCCTCCAAAATCCCTTCAAAAATCCCCCAAAATTGACCCCAAATTCCCTCAAGCCCTCCCAAACCACCCCAAAATCCCCCAAATCCCCAAAATTCCTCCAAAAATCCCTCAAAAACCCCTCAAAATCCCCCAAACCACCACAAAATGCCCTCAAATCCCACCCAAAACCTCCCCAAATCCCCAAAATCCCGCCAAAAATCCCCCAAAATCGAGCCCAAAATCCCTCAAGTCCCCCCAAACCACTCCAAACTCCCCCAAAATCCCCAAAAATCCCCCCAATATCCCTCCAAAATCCCCCCAAAACCCCTCAAATCCAACCCAGAATCCCCCTAAATCCCCAAAATTCCTCCAAAAATCCCTCAAAAATCCCCAAAAATCGACCCAAAATCCCTCAAAATCCCGCCAAAATCCTCCAAATCCAACCCAAAGTCCCCCCAAATCCCCAAAACTCCTCAAAAAATCCCCCCAAACCCCCCAAAA
>NW_024498743.1:0-2675 GCF_017590055.1 Onychostruthus taczanowskii
AGACCCCAAAATTCTCTTTGGAGACCCTGAAATTCCCGAAATTCCCTTGGGAGACCCCGAAATTCCCAAAAGTCCCTTTGGAGACCCCAAAATTCTCTTTGGAGACCCTGAAATTCCCGAAATTCCCTTGGGAGACCCCGAAATTCCCAAAAGTCCCTTTGGAGACCCCAAAATTCTCTTTGGAGACCCTGAAATTCCCGAAATTCCCTTGGGAGACCCCGAAATTCCCAAAAGTCCCTTTGGAGACCCCAAAATTCTCTTTGGAGACCCTGAAATTCCCGAAATTCCCTTGGGAGACCCCGAAATTCCCAAAAGTCCCTTTGGAGACCCCAAAATTCTCTTTGGAGACCCTGAAATTCCCGAAATTCCCTTGGGAGACCCCGAAATTCCCAAAAGTCCCTTTGGAGACCCCAAAATTCTCTTTGGAGACCCCGAAATTCCCAAAATCCCTTGGGAGACCCCGAAATCCCCAAATCCCTTGCGAGACCCCAAAATTCCCAAAATCCATTGGGAGACCCCGAAATTCACCCAAAAGTGCCTTTGGAGACCCCGAAATTCCCAAAAATCCCTTGGGAGACCCCGAAATCCCCAAAATCCCTTGGGAGACCCCGAAATTCCCTTGGGAGACCCCGAAATTCCCAAATTCCCTTGGGAGACCCCGAAAATCACCCAAAAGTCCCTTTGCAGACCCCGAAATTCCCAAAAGTCCCTTTGGAGACCCCGAAATTCCCAAAAGTCCCTTTGAACCTCCCACAATTCCCAAAACTGCCTGTAAAGCTCCCAAAATTCCCAAAATTGCCTTTGGACCTCCCAAAATTGCCTTTGGAGACCCCAAAATTCCCAAAAGTCCCTTTGGAGACCCCGAAATTCCACAAAATTCCCCTTAAAGACCCCAAAATTGCCTTTGGAGACCCCAAAATTCCCTTTGAACCTCCCACAATTCCCAAAATTGCCTTTAAAGGTCACAAAATTCCCCTTAAAGACCCCAAAAATCCCTTTGAACGTCCCAAAATTCTCTTTAAAGATCCCCAAAATTCCCTTTAAAGACCCCAAAATTCCAAAAATTGCCTTTAAAGATCCCCAAATTCCCCAAAATTCCCTTTAAAGGTCCCAAAATTCCCTTTGAACGTCCCACAATTCCCCAAAATTGCCCTTAAAGACCCCAAAATTGCCTTTAAAGACCCCAAAATTCCGTTTGTAGATCCCAAAATTCCATTTGAAGATCCCAAAATTCCCTTTGAAGATCCCAAAATTCCCCTTAAAGATCCCAAAATTCCCCTTAAAGACACCCAAATTCCTCAAAATTGCCTTTAAAAACCCAAAATTCCCTTTGAAGATCCCAAAATTCCCTTTAAAGATCCCCAAATTCCTCAAAATTCCCTTTAAAGATCCCAAAATTCTCTTTAAAAGTCCCAAAATTCCCCTTAAAGATCCCAAAATCCCCCAAAAGTCCCTTTGAAGATCCCCAAAATTCCCAAAAATCCCCTCTAGAGACTCCAAAATTTAAAAAAAAAAAATCCCTTTAAAAACCCCAAATTCCCAAAATTCCCTTTAGAGACCTCCAAGTTCACCAAAAATCCCCTCCAGAGACCCCAAAATTCCCTTTAAAATCCCCAAAATTCCCTTCAAAGACCCCAAAATTCTCTTTCAAGATCCCAAAATTCCCTTTGGAAACCACAAAACTCCCAAAATTCACCAAAATCCCCTTTAAAAACCCCAAAATTCCATTTCTAGATCCCAAAAATTCCCTTTTAATTCCCAAAATTCCCTTTAAAATCCCAAAATTCCCAAAAAATCCCTTTAAAAACCACAAAATTCCATTTCTAGATCCCAAAAATTCCCTTTTAATTCCCAAAATTCCCTTTAAAATCCCAAAATTCCCCAAAATTCCCTTTAAAATCCCCAAAATTCCATTTCTAGATCCCAAAAATTCCCTTTAAAATCCCCAAAATTCCCTCTAAAGACCCCAGAATTCCCAAAATTCCCTTCAGGAACCCCCAAATTCACCAAAATTCCTTTTAGAGATCCTAAAATTGCCTTTAGAGATCCCAGAATTCCCAAAAATCCCCAAAATTCCCTTTAAAGATCCCAAAATTCCCTTTAAAGATCCCAAAATTCCCCCAAAATTCCCCAAGTTCCCCTCTAGAGACTCCAAAATTCCATTTAAAACCCCCAAAATTCCCAAAATTTGCTTAAAAACCCCAAAATTCCCAAAATTTCCCTTTAAAGATCCCAAAATTCCCTTCAAAGATCCCAGAATTTCTTTTAAAGACCCAACATTCCCAAAAATTTCCCCTTAGAGACCCGAAAATCCTCTCTGGAGACCCCAAATTCCCAAAATTCCCTTTCAAGATCCCAAAATTCCCTTTAAAGATCCCAAAATTCCCTTTAAAAACCCCAAATTCCCAAAATTCCCTTTCAAGATCCCAAAATTCCCTTTAGAGACCTCCAAGTTCACCAAAAATTCCCTCCAGAGACCCCAAAATTCCCTTTAAAGATCCCAAAATTCTCTTTCAAGATCCCAAAATTCCCTTTGGAAACCACAAAATTCCATTTCCAGATCCCAAAAATTCCCAAAATTCCCTTTAAAATCCCCAAATTCCCAAAATTCCATTTAAAACCCCCAAAATTTCCCTTTAGAGATCCCAAAATTCCCAAAATTCTCTTTCAAGATC
>NW_024498744.1:0-2671 GCF_017590055.1 Onychostruthus taczanowskii
AACTGAGAATTGATTATCTGAGAGGTGATAACTTGACTGAGAATCCAAAGTCTTGTTTCACTGTGCTTTAGTGAAAATTAAGTGGGGGGACAAGGAATGTTTTAGAAGGTTTACATTCTAAATGATGTGTGTTCCTTACATTATAGTGTAGATTAATAAAGTTTTGTTTTCGTTTTGTTTTTGGTTTTTTTTCTTCTTCTAAGCTTGAGCCTGCTCTGTTGTGTTTCTGGTCACATCTCACAAACTGGATGAAAATATATTTTCATGGGTGCACTGGCACTACACCAGCATTAACCCGTAACAATGAAATCCACACAACATAGAATGAAGAGTCTTACTCGTGCGCAGAGTGGTAGCAGCGGAAGGGGCTCTGTGACACGGAGTGCGATGCAGTGGTGCAGGAGGGCTTGCAGCGCAGCAATACGCGGTTTATGGTGATCTGCTGTAGTCTTTACTAGTGCAGGAGAGAGAGAGCTACGTGCAGGAGTGAAGTGAACAAAGTGAGGAGGGTGTGGCAGTGCCCTCTGTCTCCAGGGAAGAAATTCTCTGTTCTCGAGACCCCCTCAGCCCCAGAGGAGGTGAAAATGGACCGCTGTCCCAAAATGATAGATGTTGTTCCTTGGCAAAGCATCCTCAGAAGGAACCCTACAAGCAATTTTGGTCCATGGATGTTGGTGAGGGCACTGCACATGGAAGGAGGATGTCACAAGGGCAGATCTTCTCCAGGCGGTGCTATGCGTGGCATGGAAACATGCGAGGCTTTAACTGTGTTTCCTGTGGTTCTCGAGACCCCCTCAGCCCCAGAGGAGGTGAAAATGGACCGCTGTCCCAAAATGATAGATGTTGTTCCTTGGTACTTGGCAAAGCATCCTCAGAAGGAACCCTACAAGCAATTTTGGTCCATGGATGTTGGTGAGGGCACTGCACATGGAAGGAGGATGTCACAAGGGCAGATCTTCTCCAGGCGGTGCTATGTGTGGCATGGAAACATGCGAGGTTTTAACTGTGTTTCCTGTGGAAGACCATGGCACAAGAGAGACTCCTCTCTCTTGATGAACTGAGAATTGATTATCTGAGAGGTGATAACTTGACTGAGAATCCAAAGTCTTGTTTCACTGTGCTTTAGTGAAAATTAAGTGGGGGGACAAGGAATGTTTTAGAAGGTTTACATTCTAAATGATGTGTGTTCCTTACATTATAGTGTAGATTAATAAAGTTTTGTTTTCGTTTTGTTTTTGGTTTTTTTTCTTCTTCTAAGCTTGAGCCTGCTCTGTTGTGTTTCTGGTCACATCTCACAAACTGGATGAAAATATATTTTCATGGGTGCACTGGCACTACACCAGCATTAACCCGTAACAATGAAATCCACACAACATAGAATGAAGAGTCTTACTCGTGCGCAGAGTGGTAGCAGCGGAAGGGGCTCTGTGACACGGAGTGCGATGCAGTGGTGCAGGAGGGCTTGCAGCGCAGCAATACGCGGTTTATGGTGATCTGCTGTAGTCTTTACTAGTGCAGGAGAGAGAGAGCTACGTGCAGGAGTGAAGTGAACAAAGTGAGGAGGGTGTGGCAGTGCCCTCTGTCTCCAGGGAAGAAATTCTCTGTTCTCGAGACCCCCTCAGCCCCAGAGGAGGTGAAAATGGACCGCTGTCCCAAAATGATAGATGTTGTTCCTTGGTACTTGGCAAAGCATCCTCAGAAGGAACCCTACAAGCAATTTTGGTCCATGGATGTTGGTGAGGGCACTGCACATGGAAGGAGGATGTCACAAGGGCAGATCTTCTCCAGGCGGTGCTATGTGTGGCATGGAAACATGCGAGGTTTTAACTGTGTTTCCTGTGGAAGACCATGGCACAAGAGAGACTCCTCTCTCTTGATGAACTGAGAATTGATTATCTGAGAGGTGATAACTTGACTGAGAATCCAAAGTCTTGTTTCACTGTGCTTTAGTGAAAATTAAGTGGGGGGACAAGGAATGTTTTAGAAGGTTTACATTCTAAATGATGTGTGTTCCTTACATTATAGTGTAGATTAATAAAGTTTTGTTTTCGTTTTGTTTTTGGTTTTTTTTCTTCTTCTAAGCTTGAGCCTGCTCTGTTGTGTTTCTGGTCACATCTCACAAACTGGATGAAAATATATTTTCATGGGTGCACTGGCACTACACCAGCATTAACCCGTAACAATGAAATCCACACAACATAGAATGAAGAGTCTTACTCGTGCGCAGAGTGGTAGCAGCGGAAGGGGCTCTGTGACACGGAGTGCGATGCAGTGGTGCAGGAGGGCTTGCAGCGCAGCAATACGCGGTTTATGGTGATCTGCTGTAGTCTTTACTAGTGCAGGAGAGAGAGAGCTACGTGCAGGAGTGAAGTGAACAAAGTGAGGAGGGTGTGGCAGTGCCCTCTGTCTCCAGGGAAGAAATTCTCTGTTCTCGAGACCCCCTCAGCCCCAGAGGAGGTGAAAATGGACCGCTGTCCCAAAATGATAGATGTTGTTCCTTGGTACTTGGCAAAGCATCCTCAGAAGGAACCCTACAAGCAATTTTGGTCCATGGATGTTGGTGAGGGCACTGCACATGGAAGGAGGATGTCACAAGGGCAGATCTTCTCCAGGCGGTGCTATGTGTGGCATGGAAACATGCGAGGTTTTAACTGTGTTTCCTGTGGAAGAC
>NW_024498745.1:0-2670 GCF_017590055.1 Onychostruthus taczanowskii
ATCCAAATTTTGGGGGAATTTTGGGGGGGAAATCCAAATTTTGGAGAATTCTGGGCAAGAAAATCCAAAATTTGGGGAATTTTGGGGGAAAAAAATCCAAATTTTGGGGGAATTTTGGGGGAAAACCCCAAATTTTTGGGGAATTTTGGGGCAAGAAAATCCAAAATTTGGGGAATTTTGGATGAAAAAAATCCGGATTTTGGGAGAAAAATCCAAACTGTGGGGGGGAAAAATCCAAAATTTAGGGGAATTTGGGGGAGAAATCCAAATTTTGGGGGGCAAATCCAAATTTTGGGGAATTTCGGGGGAAAAGTCCAAATTTTTGGGGAATTTCGGGGCAAGAAAATCCAAAATTTGGGGAATTTTGGGGGAAAAAAATCCAATTTTTGGGGGAATTTTAGGGGAAAACCCCAAATTTTTGGAGAATTTTGGGGCAAGAAAATCCAAAATTTGGGGAATTTTGGGGGAAAAAAATCCAATTTTTGGGGGAATTTTAGGGGAAAACCCCAAATTTTTGGAGAATTTTGGGGCAAGAAAATCCAAAATTTGGGGAATTTTGGGGGAAAAAAATCCAATTTTTGGGGGAATTTTAGGGGAAAACCCCAAATTTTTGGAGAATTTTGGGGCAAGAAAATCCAAAATTTGGGGAATTTTGGGGGAAAAAAATCCAATTTTTGGGGGAATTTTAGGGGAAAACCCCAAATTTTTGGAGAATTTTGGGGCAAGAAAATCCAAAATTTGGGGAATTTTGGATGAAAAAAATCCGGATTTTGGGAGAAAAATCCAAACTGTGGGGGGGAAAAATCCAAAATTTAGGGGAATTTGGGGGAGAAATCCAAATTTTGGGGGGCAAATCCAAATTTTGGGGAATTTCGGGGGAAAAGTCCAAATTTTTGGGGAATTTCGGGGCAAGAAAATCCAAAATTTGGGGAATTTTGGGGGAAAAAAATCCAAATTTTCGAGGGATTTCGGGAGAAAAATCCAAACTGTGGGGGGAAAAATCCAAAATTTTGGGGAATTTGGGGGTGAAATCCAAATTTTGGAGAATTTTGGTGTGCAAATCCAAATTTTTGGGGGCAAAATCCAAATTTTTGGGGGACTTTGGGAGAAAAATCCAAATTTTGGAGAATTTTGGGGAAAGGAAATCCAAAATTTGAGGAATTTTGGGGGAAAAAATCCAAATTTTGGGGGAATTTTGGGTGAAAAAGCCAAATTTTCGGGGGCAAAATCCAAACTTTTGGGAGATTTTGGGAGAAAAATCCAAATTTATGGGGGAAAATCCAAATTTTGGGGGAATTTTGGGGAAAAATTCAAATTTATGGGAAGAAAATCCAAATTCTTGGGTGATTTGGGAGAAAAATCCAAATTCTTGAGAAATTTTGGGGAAAAATCCAAATTTTTGGGGGATTTTGGGACAAAACCCCAAACTTTTGGGGGATTTTGGGGAAAAATGCAAATTCTTGGGGAATTTCGGGAGAAAAATCCAAATTTATGGGGGAAATCCAAATTTTTTGGGGGATTTTGGGAGAAAAATCCAAATTTTGGGGGAATTTTGGGAGGAAAACCCAAATTTTTCGGAATTCTGGGTTTTATCAGGGAGAAAATCCAAATTTTTGGGGGGTTTGGAGAATTTTTCGGGAGGAAATCCAAACTCCTGGGCTTTTGGGATATTTCAGGGGAGAAAAACCCAAATTTTTTGGGTTTTGGGATTTTTTGGAGGGGAAAAAATTGAATTCTTGGGGAATTTTGGGGGGAAAATCCAAATTTTGGGGGATTTGGGACCATTCTGTGGGGGTTTGCAGCATCTCAGATCCATTTTTGGGGGGGATCATTCATTTTTGGAGAGTTTTGGGATCATTTTGGAGGAGTTTGGGGTCATTTTTTGGGGGAAAAAACCAAATTTTGGAGATTTTGGACACCCGGGGTCGTTTTAAGGGAAAAAAAAAAATCCCATATTTGGGCCAAAAAATCCAATTTTGGGGCAGAAAATCTCATTTCAGGGAAAAAAAATCCCCTTTTAGAGCAAAAGATATCCCACTTTTGGGCAAAAAAATTCCAATTTTAGACAAAAAAAATTCCATTTTTGGCAAAAAAATTCAATTTTGGGGCAAAAAAATCCCATTTTAGAGCAAAAAAATCCAATTTTGGGGCAGAAAATCTCATTTCAGGGAGAAAAAAATCCCCCTTCAGAGCAAAAAAATTCAATTTTTGGGCAAAAAACCCCAATTTTAGACCAAAAAAATCCCCTTTTTGGGCAAAAAACCCCCATTTTTGGGAGGAATTTTGAACCCCCCCGGTCCCTTTGGGGGTTCCCCACCCCCTTGGGGAATTTTTTTGGAGTTTTTCCCAATTTTTGGAGGTTTTGCCCCAATTTTTGGTGCTCACCCATTCCAGCAGATCCTCGGGCATGGCATTGATGTTATTGGGGAGCCTGGGGGGGTCAAAGGTCACCCAAAAAATAAAAAAATTAAAAACAAAAATATTCCAACCCCCCCAAAACCCCAAAAATTAAAAAAAAACCAAAAAAATCCCAAATAAATCCCAAAAATCCCCTCCAAAATTCCAAATAACCCAAAAAAAACCCCAAAAACTTTTAAATAAACCCAAAATTCCCCCATGAAAAACCCAAATAAACCCAAAATTCCCAAAAATCCTCCCAAAAATCCCAAA
>NW_024498746.1:0-2670 GCF_017590055.1 Onychostruthus taczanowskii
TTTTTAACCCATTCCCTGCCATTTTCCACCCAAAATCCCCATTTTTAACCCATTCCCTGCCATTTTTCCCCAAAAATCCCCATTTTTAACCCATTCCCCCCATTTTTCCCCAAAATTCCGCTTTTTCACCCCATTTTCCCACCAAGTCCCCTTGGTCCTGACACTTCCAAGGATTCCTGGTTCCATTTTTCCCATTTTCCTATTTTGTTACATATAGCCAAATATTTCTTTAGCCCTTGGGGTATTACACAGCAACATCACAGAAAGCATAGGAAAAATCAGTCTGGTCTTGCTATAGACCCTGGTTGCAACACTGAAGAAAGCCTCCATGTGGTCCTGTGCAGCATCATATCCTACATATGTGAAATTTCTTCAAAAGCAATAGTCATTTCAGGTGAATAAGCCATAGCAGCAGACATGGGCAGTGACAGCTGGGTGGACATTTTCCAATCACTACTTTCTGTTTTGCTGTAGAGAATATAAATTAAAGTGGTCAATTAACACTGACTAACAAGAAGAAACTTCAGTGAAAAAGAAAAAGAAGACCTTTTCTATTTCTGATAATTTTAGAGTCATAGAATCATACAATCTCTGAGGTTGGATAGGACCTTTAAGATCATCGAATCTAACAGTTAACCCAGTGCTGTCAAATCCACCCCTAAATGGTCCCCAGGTGTCACATCCACAGTTTTTAAAATACCCCCAGGGATGGTGATTTCACCACTTCCCTGATTGTCCTTCTGATCCTTCTTGTAGATGGGCTTCACATTTGCCAGCCTCCTGTCAACAGGGGCCTCCCTGGTTAGTCAGGACTACTGGTGAATGATGGAAAGTCGCTTGGTGAGCTCTTACACCATCTTCCTGAGCAGCCTTGGGTGGATCTCATCCAGCCCCATAGACTTGTGTGGGTTGTATCTGCAATTATATCTATTGATCAGCAGTCCTCTGGGCATTTGAGAGAATTGTTGTGATTAAAACAAAGAAAAGTAGATAGATTCCAGACAAACCAAAAGTTGAAGCAGAAAGCACAGTGCATGGGTAAAGTTCCTGCCTTACATACTGAGGCTGGAACTTTCCCCGTGGATTTGGACGCTTAGCTGCTCAACTTTCAAGAGTAATTTTTAAATGCAAAATCTGGGAGAGAAGTTAGAATTCAGCTTGCTCTGAGTAAATTCCCCCCAAAATCCTCATTTTTTTTCCCATTTTCCCCATTTTTCCCAAAATCCCGCTTTTTGACCCCAATTTTGCCCATTTTTTGCTCACTTTGTTGCTGGTCCTCCCGGGTGTCCCGGTTCCATTTTCTCGACCCCAATTTTGCCCATTTTTTGCTCACTTTGTTGCTGGTCCTCCCGGGTGTCCCGGTTCCATTTTCTCCCCAAAATCCCCATTTTCCCCCATTTTTTTCCCAAAATCCTCATTTTTTTCCCACTTTTTTTCCCATTTTCCCCGTTTTTCCCAAAATCCCGCTTTTTCACCCCAATTTTGCTCACCGTGTCCCCTTTGTCCCCGTTGCTCCTGGAGGTCCCAGTTCCATTTTTTCCCCATTTTCCCCCCAAAATCCTCATTTTTTTCCCCATTTTTCCCCAAAATCCCATTTTTTTTTCAATTTTTTCCCGAAATCCCACTTTTTCACCCCGTTTTTGCTCACCGTGTCCCCTTTGTCCCCGTTGCTCCTGGAGGTCCCAGTTCCATTTTTCCCCATTTTCTCCCCATTTCCCCCATTTTTTCCCCAAAATCCCATTTTTTTCAATTTTTTCCCGAAATCCCACTTTTTCACCCCGTTTTTGCTCACCGTGTCCCCTTTGTCCCCGTTGCTCCTGGAGGTCCCAGTTCCATTTTTCCCCATTTTCTCCCCATTTCCCCCATTTTTTCCCCAAAATCCCATTTTTTTCAATTTTTTCCCAAAATCCCGCTTTTTCTCCCCATTTTTTGCTCACCATGTCCCCCTTGGTGCCCAGTGCTCCCGGGTTTTCCGGTTCCATTTTTTCCCCATTTTTTCCCCATTTTTCCCCCAAAATCCCCATTTTTTCCCCATTTTTTCCCATTTTCCCCGTTTTTCCCAAAATCCCGCGTTTTCACCCCGTTTTTGCTCACCGCGTCCCCCTTTGTCCCAGCGCTCCTGACGGTCCCAGTTCCATTTTTTCCCCATTTTCTCCCCATTTCCCCCATTTTTTCCCCAAAATCCCATTTTTTTCCATTTTTTCCCATTTTTTTTCATTTTTCCCAAAATCCCGCTTTTTCACCCCAATTTTGCTCACCGCGTCCCCCTTGGTGCCGGGGGTCCCGGTTCCATTTTTTCCCCATTTCCCCCCATTTTTTCCCCAAAATCCTCCTTTTTTTCCCCATTTTTTCCCATTTTTCCCATTTTTTCCCAAAATCCCGCTTTTTCACCCCAAAATTGCCCATTTTTTGCTCACCGCGTCCCCCTTTGTCCCGGAGCTCCCACTTCCACTTTTCCCCATTTTCCCCCCAAAATCCCCATTTTTTCCCCATTTACCCCCCAAAATCCCCATTTTTAACCCATTTTTCCCCAAAATCCCCATTTTAACCCATTTTTCCCCAAAATCCCCATTTTAACCCATTTTTTTCCCATTTTTTTCAATTTTTCCCCATTTTTTCCCAAAATCCCACTTTTTCACCCCATTTTTGCTCACCGTGTCCCCCTTTGTC
>NW_024498747.1:0-2669 GCF_017590055.1 Onychostruthus taczanowskii
ATTTGGGAGCATCCCAAGGGATTTGGGAGCATCCCATGGGAATCCAGAGCGGTTTGAGTGGATCCCATGGGATCAGGATCATCCCAAGGGAATTGGGATCGTTCCAAGGGAATCCAGGGGGCCTGGAGTGGATCCCATGGGATTGGGATCAACCCATGGGATTGGGATCGTTCCGTGGGAATTGGGATCATTCCAAGGGAATCCAGAGGGCCTGGAGTGGATCCCACGGGATCGGGTTAATCCTGCGGGATTTGGATCATTCCAAGGGAATCCAGTGGGGCTGGAGTAGATCCCACGGGATCGGGAATGAGAGATCCCGAGGGGATTGGGTGGATCCTGTGGTATTTCGGGATCCCATTCCGTGGGAATCCGGAGGAGCTGGAGTGGATCCCACAGGATCGGGATCAACCCCTGGGATTGGGATAACTCCAAGGGAATCCAGAGGGGCTGGAGTGGATCCCGAGGGATCAGGATAATCCCATGGGAATGTGAATCCCATCCCGTGGGAATCCAGAGGGGCGGGAGCGGATCCCAACGGGATCAGGAATGAGAGATCCCAAGGGGATTGGGTGGATCCCGTGGGATTTCGGGATCCCATTCCATGGGAATCCGGAGGAGCTGGAGTGGATCCCATGGGATTGGGAATGAGAGATCCTGAGGGGATTGGGTGGATCCCATGGGATCGGGATCATCCCATGGGATTGGGATCATTCCAAGGGAATCCAGAGGGCCTGGAGTGGATCCCACGGCATTGGGATCAACCCATGGGATTGGGATCGTTCCGTGGGAATTGGGATCATTCCAAGGGAATCCGGAGGAGCTGGAGTGGATCCCATGGGATTGGGATCGTTCCATGGGAATTGGGATCATTCCAAGGGAATCCAGGGGGCCGGGAGTGGGGTGGATCCCATGGGATCGGGAATGAGAGCTCTTGAGAGGATTGAGTGGATCCCATGGGATCAGGATCATCCCGCGGGATTTGGATCATTCCAAGGGAATCCAGAGGATCCCACGGGATCGGGATCATCCCTTGGGAACGTCAATCCCATCCCATGGGAATCCAGAGGGCCTGGAGTGGATCCCATGGGATCGGGATCATCCCACAGGATCGGGATCGTTCCGTGGGAATTGGGATCATTCCAATGGAATCCAGAGGATCCCACGGGATCGGGATCATCCCGCGGGAACGCGGATCCCGTTTCCTTCCCTTTCCTTCTCCCATTCCCCCCTTGGCTCCAAGGGATGCTCCCCAAATTCCCAAACCTCCGCATCCCAAATTCCCGGATTTCCTTCCCAAAATTCCTCCCCTTCCCAAATTTCCAGATTCCAAAATCAGTCCCAAATCTCCAACTCCCAAATTCTCAAATTCCGTTCCCAAAATCCCAAATTCCCAAGTTCCCAAATTCCCTTCCCAAATTCCTTTCCCTTCCCAAAATCCCTCTCCAAATTCCCAAATCCCAAATTCCCTTCCGAAATTTCCAAATTCCATTCCCAAAATCCCTTCCTGAAATTCCCAAATCCCCAAATCCCCATCCCAAAATCCCTCTCCAAATTCCCAAATCCCAAATTCCCTTCCCAAATTCTCAAATTCCGTTCCCAAAATCCCAAATTCCCAAGTTCCCAAATTCCCTTCCCAAATTCCTTTCCCTTCCCAAAATCCCTCTCCAAATTCCCAAATCCCAAATTCCCTTCCGAAATTTCCAAATTCCATTCCCAAAATCCCTTCCTGAAATTCCCAAATCCCCAAATCCCCATCCCAAAATCCCTCTCCAAATTCCCAAATCCCGAATTCTCAATTCCCTTCCCAAATTCCTGAATTCTCAAATTCCCGAATCCCGGTTCCCAAATTCCTTTCCCTTCCCAAAATTCCTCTCCAAATTCCCAAATCCCAAATTCCCAAGATCCCATCCCTTCCCAAAATCCCTCTCCAAATTCCCAAAACCCCAAATCCCATTCCCAAAATCCATCCCTGAAATTCCCAAATCCCCAAATCCCAAATTCCCTTCCTGAAATCCCTTCCCTTCTCAACACCCCAAATTCCCTAAATCCATTCCCCCGTTCCCAAATTCCCATCCCAAAATCCAAAACCCCCAAATCCCTTCCCCAAAAATCCCTCCCCAAATTCCCAAAATCCCAAATCCCCAAAACCCCAAAATCTCAACAATTCCCAGGACCGCCCCTGTCCCTTTCCCCTCCCAGAATTTCAGGGAAAAAAAAAAAAATCCCAAAATCCCAAATCCCCCAAATTCTTGAATCCCGAACCCCAAATCCCAAAAATCCCCAAATCCCAAATTCCCAAATCCCCAACCCCCAAAATTACGGAATCCCAAAATTCCTGAATCCCGAACCCCAAATCCCAAAAACCCCCGAATGCCCAAACCCAAAATTCCCAAATTCCTAAAACCCAACTCCCAAAATTCCCAAACCCCCAAATCCCAACCCCCAAATTTCCAAAACCCCAAGTCCCAAATTCCCCAAATGCAAAAATCTCAAAAATCCCAACCCCCAAAATCCCAAATTTCCAAAATCCCCCAAAATCCTGAATCCCGAACCCCAAATCCCAAAAATCCCCAAATCTCCAAAATCCCCAAAATCCCAAATTCCCCAAAATCCCCAAATTCCCAATCCCTTGAATTCCAAATTCCCAAATCCCAAAACCTCAAAAATCC
>NW_024498748.1:0-305 GCF_017590055.1 Onychostruthus taczanowskii
GGGGGAGGGGCAAAGGAGGGGGGTGTTAATTACGTCTTGCATGAATTTGCGGCACACGGGGCGGATTTCCTTGCTCAGGGTGGCGCTGAACATCATGACCTGCTTTTCGTGCGGGGTCATGCGGAAAATCTCCTGGACGTCCCGCCGCATGTCTGGGGGGGGGGGAAAAACGGGGGGTTAGGCGGCACACGGGGCGGATTTCCTTGCTCAGGGTGGCGCTGAACATCATGACCTGCTTTTCGTGCGGGGTCATGCGGAAAATCTCCTGGACGTCCCGCCGCATGTCTGGGGGGGGGGGAAAAAGG
>NW_024498748.1:1344-2381 GCF_017590055.1 Onychostruthus taczanowskii
CGGAGGGGGGATTTGGGGGATCTGGGAGGGGATTTGAGGGGTCTGGGGAGGGGGATTTGGGGAGAAAATGGGGGGGTAAGGGGGGAAATGGGAGGTCTGGGGTGTCAGGGACTGAATTGGGACCCCAAAAAGCTGAACTGAGACCCCAAAAAGCTGAACTGGGACCCCAAAGGGCTGAATTGGGGTGTCAGGGGCAGGAGTGGGACCCCCAAAAGTCTGAGCTGGGACCCCAAAAGCTGAATTGAGGTGTCAGGGGCAGGAGTGGGACCCCCAAAAGTCTGAGCTGGGACCCCAAAAGCTGAATTGAGGTGTCAGGGGCAGGAGTGGGACCCCCAAAAGTCTGAGCTGGGACCCCCAAAGGCTGAGGTGGGACCCCAAAAGTCTGAATTGAGGTGTCAGGGGCAGGACTGGGACCCCAAAAGTCTGATATGGGGTGTCAGGGGCAGGACTGGGACCCCAAAAGCTGAGCTGGGACCCCAAAAGTCTGAGCTAGGACCCCAAAGGGCTGAATTGGGGTGTCAGGGGCTGGACTGGGACCCCAAAGGCTGAGCTGGGACCCCAAAAGTCTGATTTGGGGTGTGAGGGGCAGGACTGGGACCCCCAAAGTCTGAGCTGGGACCCCAAAAGTCTGAGCTGGGACCCCCAAAGGCTGAGCTGGGACCCCAAAAGTCTGAATTGAGGTGTCAGGGGGCCGAATTAGGGTCTCAGGAGCTGAACTTTAACCCCAAAGCGCCGAACCGGGGCCCAAACCAGAGCCCCCCCAGGCTGGGTGGGGGGTCCCGGGGCTGCCCCCAGCCCAGCCCCCCCCACCCCAGGGACCCCCAGGGACCCCCGGCCCACCGAGCTGCTCGAGCATCTTGTCGCACTCGTCCAGGATGAAGTGCTTGATGTGTTTGAGGTTGAGGCTCTTGTTGCGCGCCAGCGCCAGGATCCGGCCCGGGGTCCCCACCACGATGTGGGGACAGTTCTTCTTCAGCACCTCCTCGTCCTTCTTGATGGACAGACCCCCGAAAAACACCGCCACCTGCGAGGGACAC
>NW_024498749.1:0-2658 GCF_017590055.1 Onychostruthus taczanowskii
GGAGCCATTTTCAGCGTTTTTTGCCCCGTTTTCGCCCCAAATCCCACGAAACCGCCCCAAAATCCCATAAAAATTCGGGAATTTCGGGAATTCCGTCCGGACCTGTGCATGGCCTGCAACTTGAACAGGAATTCCAGGAATTTCCATGGATTTGGGTGAATTTGGGGCCATTTTGGAGCCATTTTCACCCTGCTTTTTGCCCCATTTTCGCCCCAAACCCCACAAAACCGCCCCAAAATCCCGCAAAACCATTTTCGCCCCAAACCCCACGAAACCGCCCCAAAATCCCGCAAAAATTCGGGAATTCCGGGAATTGCGTCCGGACCTGTGCATGGCCTGCATCTTGAGGCCCTCCTCGATGCTGGAGCTGAGCGCCTGCTGGTTGTGCAGGCGGCTGAGCTTGGCCAGCACGCGGTCCTGGTGCGCCTCGTACTCGTCGCGGCTCGGGTAGATCTTGGAGATGAGCGCGTCGAAATTGGGGTCGGGGCGCAGGGAGCGCTTGGAAACCAGCTTCTTCCTGCAGGTGGGACACTCCTTGTTCCTGGGGAAAAACAGGGGAAAAAGATGGGAAAAGTCAGGGAAAAAATTGGGAAAAAATCCGGGAGAAAACGGGGAAATATGGAAAAAGTCAGGGAAAAAACGGGGGGAAAACGGGGAAAAAACTGCAAAAAAACGGCAAAAAAATGGTGAAAAAATGGGCAAGGAAATGGAGAAAATGGGGGAAAATCGGGTTGAAAATGAGAAGGCAGCTTCTTCCTGCAGGTGGGACACTCCTTGTTCCTGGGGAAAAATATGGGAGAAGTCAGGGAAAAAATTGGGAAAAAACGGGGAAAAAATCCGGGAAAAAAACGGGGAAAAAACGGGGAAAAAATGGCAAAAATATGGCAAAAAAACGGCAAAAACACGGCAAGGAAATGGAGAAAAAAGGGAAAAAAATGGGGGAAAATCGGGGGAAAATGGGAAGGCAGCTTCTTCCTGCAGGTGGGACACTCCTTGTTCCTGGGGAAAAACAGGGGAAAAAGATGGGAAAAGTCAGGGAAAAAATTGGGAAAAAATCCGGGAGAAAACGGGGAAAAAACTGCAAAAAAACGGCAAAAAAATGGTGAAAAAATGGGCAAGGAAATGGAGAAAATGGGGGAAAATTGGGGGAAAATCAAGGGGAAAATGGGAAGGCAGCTTCTTCCTGCAGGTGGGACACTCCTTGTTCCTGGGGAAAAAGATGGGAAAAGTCAGGGAGAAGTCACGGAAAAAATCCGGGAAAAAATGAGAAAAAAATCCGTGAAAAAACGGGAAAAATACGGCAAAAAAAGGGCAAGGAAATGGAGAAAATGGGGAAAAATCAGGGGAAAATGGGAAGGCAGCTTCTTCCTGCAGGTGGGACACTCCTTGTTCCTGGGGAAAAAGATGGGAAAAATATGGAAAAAGTCAGGGAAAAAACGGGGGAAAAATCCGGGAGAAAATGAGAAAAAACGGGGAAAAAACGGGGAAAATACGGCAAAAAAAGGGCAAGGAAATGGAGAAAATGGGGAAAAACAAGGGGAAAATGGGAAGGCAGCTTCTTCCTGCAGGTGGGACACTCCTTGTTCCTGGGGAAAAAGATGGGAAAAGTCAGGGAGAAGTCACGGAAAAAATCCGGGAAAAAAACGGGGAAAAAACGGGGAAAAAATGGCAAAAATATGGCAAAAAAACGGCAAAAACACGGCAAGGAAATGGAGAAAAAAGGGAAAAAAATGGGGGAAAATCGGGGGAAAATGGGAAGGCAGCTTCTTCCTGCAGGTGGGACACTCCTTGTTCCTGGGGAAAATGGAGGGGAAAAATATGGGAAAAGTCAGGGAAAAAATTGGGAAAAAATCCGGGAAAAAACGGGGAAAAAACGGGGGAAAAATGGCAAAAAAAGGGCAAGGAAATGGAGAAAAATGGGGAAAAATCAGGGGAAAATGGGAAGGCAGCTTCTTCCTGCAGGTGGGACACTCCTTGTTCCTGGGGAAAAATATGGGAAAAGTCAGGGAAAAAATTGGGAAAAAAGGGGGAAAAAATGGGGAAAAAATCCGGGAAAAAACGGGGAAAATACGGCAAAAAAAGGGCAAGGAAATGGAGAAAATGGGGGAAAATCAAGGGGGAAATGGGAAGGCAGCTTCTTCCTGCAGGTGGGACACTCCTTGTTCCTGGGGAAAAAGATGGGAAAAATATGGAAAAAGTCAGGGAAAAAACGGGGGAAAAATCCGGGAGAAAATGAGAAAAAACGGGGAAAAAACGGGGAAAATACGGCAAAAAAAGGGCAAGGAAATGGAGAAAATGGGGGAAAATTGGGGGAAAATCAAGGGGAAAATGGGAAGGCAGCTTCTTCCTGCAGGTGGGACACTCCTTGTTCCTGGGGAAAAAGATGGGAAAAGTCAGGGAGAAGTCACGGAAAAAATCCGGGAAAAAATGAGAAAAAAATCCGTGAAAAAACGGGAAAAATACGGCAAAAAAAGGGCAAGGAAATGGAGAAAATGGGGAAAAATCAGGGGAAAATGGGAAGGCAGCTTCTTCCTGCAGGTGGGACACTCCTTGTTCCTGGGGAAAATGGAGGGGAAAAATATGGGAAAAGTCAGGGAAAAAAAGGGGAAAAAATCCGGGAGAAAATGGGGAAAAAACGGCAAAAAATGGCAAAAAAAT
>NW_024498750.1:0-2821 GCF_017590055.1 Onychostruthus taczanowskii
TATTTTCTGTGTTCTCTGCCATAGAAAGTTTGGTGATTCTTTAATCAAGCCAACAGTAAAAGTCTGTAACAAGAAATTTAGAAGACATCAAGAAAGCAACAATCATTAATAAACCGCATTTGGCAAAAGTTATCTTATTTCAATTATCCACTGCTGTGACAATACTGATGAGGATTCTTAGCACCACGTAGGCAAACTTAAGTTAGAGTAGCCAACCATCCTTTTGACACATTTTCAGTTTTAGGTAACATGGGTTTTTTTGTCAGATCTACACATTGACTAACAATCTATTGTGCAAATTTGGACTGAAGTCCAGAAACCAACATTTCTTTTCCAAGCGTGAGGTAGCATTTGTTCTATGTGTGTGATGTTAGCGTGGTCCTCAGGGAAAGGGACATGGCTCTCTTTTCTTTCTTGGTCTCTTACCCCTCTGGCACTCAAAGCCCTACTTGCTATTGTAGTCATTAGGTACAAGGTCCTGCTAGGATGGTTGACTAATTCAGGAACAAACAGCCATGCTGCCATACCAGGGACATTGCTCTGGAAATGGGCAGAAGGAGAAACCATTTAATGTTTTTCACTTGAGAAATGTTCCATTGCAGCTTTATCTGCAGTGGAGTTATATTTACTGTAGGGTCCAAAACAATTCTATGTGTCAAGAGCTAATTTTAATCACATAATTTAGGAGTGTCCAGCTGTAAATCTCACAGCCATGGGATCAAAAGTCCTTTCCACTTCTGATTAGGTGGCTCTCCATTCCAGGCCTGGACATCCACCTGGTCTCCTGACTGCTGAGGATATACTTGAACATTCCGGCTTATTACGGAGACCAAAACAACAAACTTGTACAAAGACAAAAGCATTTTCTCCTAAGGGTTACAGACGCTCTAGCGGCAGCATTTCAGCCTGCAGCCTCTGGTGGGAAACAAGGCTCACTAGCCAGGGCTGCGTGAAGGAGCAGTTTGCAAAGCTTCATTAAGAATCCAGGGAAACTGAGTCTCCATTTATTCCCCATTTATTTCCCAGAGAGCAACTTGGGATATTTGAATTCACCACCCTCTCCCAACTCAGTTTTTGGAGGTGGTGTCAAGATTTTGCTTTCTCAGCTTGATCCTTAAATGCTGAAATAACTTGCAATAACACAGAAGAAGGTCAATGGGCATCAGATGTTTCTCATGCATTGCTTGGGGGTTCTCCCTCCTGCAAGGGCTCCAAACTTTTCACACCACTGGTTGTTCCCCGGGCAAAAGGCCAGGGCTTTTCACCATACGCATCCTTCTCCAAAAGGCTTATTCCTTTTCCACAAATCCAAATTCACAAAAGATTCTCCACTTCCCTTTCTTTGTGATCATTGCTAATTTTCCCACGTAGTTCAACCACTTCTGTTGCAGAATGAGGTATCACTGCCGGACACTGCCTCCTGATAAGCTAATTCCTTCTCTGTCAGAGCGTAGGGCTTGGGATGAGAAGGAGGGAAGAAGATTGGCTTTGCAGAGTCGAACCTCTCCTCCCGGGAGCAGAGGGAGGTGACATCATCTTTGGGGTGTCCTGCCTCTGTATTTTATAGGGGCGGGAAGAGTTTAGGGTGAGGGGCGGGCTTGGACTTTGAGGCATTAAAGCCCTCCCAAGAGCTGTGGGGCTGACCTTGCAGTCAGGGAGGCCTGGCTGTTCCTGGAGTCTGGAAAACACTGCTTCCAGGCCTTCCCCAGCAGTGTTGAATTGCAACGCTAAAGCTCTTTGGCTTTGGAGGAGCATGTTTCAATTGGTTTCTCATGTTTGGGGGCTGGTTTTATCCCCGCATGCAATTCCTGCTCTGGCCTGAGGCCGGCTATTGTTTCAGGCTCTGAGGCAATTTGCAGCTGATGCAGCTCCTTTTCTAGCTGATGGGCACCATACAGCTCTGAGTCAAACCTCCATGCATATGGATACCAGGCATGGTCCTCTACTGGGATTTTAAATTTTCTTCTACCAAAGTTCATGTTTTCTTCACAAGTAACTGTGGATGGTGCTAGTTTTTCTCTGTCCCCATCTCTCTTTAGGGCTGGACAAGCTTTTTATATGAGCTTTTACCAAGTGTGTCAGTGGAGAGCAGTCTAGATCAGTTTCTGCGTGGGATTCCATTAATTTCCTGCCAGAAAATAGCAGCTTTGACTGAAAATGTATTTCTCCTTTATTATGTCATGAGCAGTTACTGCTGTTTAAAATGCTCTTGCTGTGCCAATCAAAATGTAAGGCTCCAAAAACGTTGCTCAATGAGACACTTAAAAAGGATTTATACTTGTTCGTGTATTCTGAGTTAGAAAAGCGGGAGAAATAGTGACGAGATGTTCTCAAGAGGTGGGAACAACAAAAAAACATTCACTGGCAACTTTTGAAAATCAGAGAACTTTAAAGGCACAAAAAATTTAGTGCAGGATTCAATCAACATTGTGAGAAATAGCTACTCACTTTTCATAGTTCAGGAAGGTTTATTAAACCTTATCAAAAACACAACAGAAGACTGAATCAAGAAAAAAGGTTATGGTGCTGGGAGCAAAAGATTTTCTCAGCCATTTGCTCAGCATCCTCACAATGGATCCTCACTGTCCAGTGGTGGAGATCTCTTCCCCCCCTACAAGGCCCTGAAATGTGTTGAGCCAGCAATCTCCTCTAGTCTCTCACAGCAAGGTTTCCAGGTTCCTGTGCTCCTTGGCTGTCAAGACTCCAAAGATTTGTGGCTGGATGTTAAGAAACTTGGACATTTATTCCTTCCAAAAGAGACAGCATAAGGGTTGTTTGTTCCTTCAAAGGCCTTCCCTTCTTTCTATGTCCTCTTCCTGAG